>NW_024537486.1:0-168871 GCF_016647745.1 Suillus plorans
TGATTTACAGTATGTAACCAATAAAAATAGAGAAACCGTTTGACATAGTACTATTTTAGGGATGGACTAAGGGCAGATATTCGACAACTTCCTACTGATGCAACCCCAGGACAGAAAGTTTCTATAGAAGAGAAGCGACAGAGATTGACAGCTAGGATAGCTAAATTTCATGAAACAGCCGATGCCATGACTGCTGGTATGGATCTTGGAACTGCAATAGTGCATTCCGACGATCCTAGATTCTGCTATGCAGGTCATGATGAAAATGGTTGGGGAGAGGTCTCAGATGAAGAGATCTCAGAGTATATTGACGAAGAAATCTTGGCTGAAGAGATGGGTATCTGGATGCCATCATCAGTGCCCTACCAGGATGCATTGGCTCTCGGACTGGGTCCCCTCCAAGCTGAAGAATTAGAACTTCGAAAGGGCCAAGCCAATGACTGCCTCGAAAAGCTTCGAATGGCCCTTGGTCATAAGGCCATCATCTATCGTCAGTATTTTCGAAGTGCTAATTCTACATGGGCTGGGACTAGGTCAAAGCAAGAAGCTCAACGCTGTCAGCTCAAAATTGACAAGTGTGTAAGAAGCTATCAGAGGGCAAGGTCAGCAATGGAAGGTCTAGGCATGGACAAAGCCACCTTGGGGAGTCTTTATCAGCCAATATCGCCTACAGAGCTCAGTATAGACAAAGAGGTGACAGAAGAAAATAGATTTGGACAAGGGTCAGACAGGCTGGCTTGGTTTTGGAGGGGAAATAATGCAAGCCAAGGTCAAGACGATGCCTGGATAGATGAATGTAAGAAAAAATCTTTATCTCTATGATATGTCACTAAAGCTCCAACCGATCTAGTCTACAGGGTGAACTGGTTGAAGGCTAAGGCTAGATGGAATAGATGGCAAGAGGAATTAAGGCTGGTAAGACATGAAATGGGTTGGACCATAAACTGGTTCAAGTACCACCAGAATGAATGGGAGAGAAGGGGTGGCCAAGCCACTAGACCTGGTCATCAAGCCTATGCTTATCAGCAGGTCTTGATGTGGGGAAGATTTGTTGAGGAGGCAGAGAAAAATTTCAATGGATGTCAATTTATACTTTGATCTGGTATACTGTCTTTGCTAGGAAAAATATGACAGGATAATTCTCAATGCTAATGAATGACAAGGTAGCTTAGCTAGCACTAGCTCCACTCTATGTAGTCCACAGCTGGCCGAGATAATTGTATTTAAGATATGGACTGGCCAGATGGTTCCTACAGCATGTATGTACATGGCTGGCCCTTATAAGAGTATATAACTAGCTTATATCTACCCTATGCAGTCCATGTAATTCTGATACCAATAACTGGTTAGCCTTGATTCTACAATAGACAGAATCAAGTCGGCCGGTATGAAATGTTGAAACCAATAACCAGCCAGTCTTGATCATACATGTCGTAGGAACTATCTGACCAGTATACAAATCTGAAACCAATGACTGATCAGCCTTGATTCTACTATTGTACAATTAAACCGAGCAATATTAAAACTAATAACTGGCCAGTCTTGATTCTACATGTTGTAGAATTAAACCGGCCGGGATGCAATGTTGGAATTGAAAACCAGCCAGTCTTGATTCTACTGTTGTAAAATCAAACCGGCCGGAATGCAATGTTGGAATTGAAAACCAGCCAGTCTTGATTCTACTGTTGTAAAATCAAACCGGCCGGAATGCAATGTTGTGATTGAAAACCGGCCAGTCTTGATTCTACTATTGTACAATTAAACCGGCCAGGATGCAATATTAAAACTGATGACTGGCCAGTCTTGATTCTACATGTTGTACAAGCTATCTGGCCAGTATGAAATTCTGTAACTAATGACTAGTATAGAAATTACAAAACAATAATTAGCTAGTCTTGATTCTACTATTGTACAATTAAACCGAGCAATATTAAAACTAATAACTGGCCAGTCTTGATTCTACATGTTGTAGAATTAAACCGGCCAGGATGCAATGTTGGAACTGATAACTGGCCAGCCTTGATTCTACTGGTGTAAAATCAAACCGGCCAGGATGCAATGTTGGAACTGATAACTGGCCAGCCTTGATTCTACTGGTGTAAAATCAAACCGGCCAGGATGCAATGTTGGAACTGATAACTGGCCAGCCTTGATTCTACTGGTGTAAAATCAAACCGGCCAGGATGCAATGTTGGAACTGATAACTGGCCAGCCTTGTTTCTACTGGTGTAAAATCAAACTGGCCAGGATGCAATATTAAAACTGATAACTGGCCAGTATGACATTCTGTAACTAATGACTAGTACTCGTATAGAAATCCCAAACCAATAATTAGCCAGGCTTGATTCTTCTATAGGATTAAACTGGCCAGCTTTAATTCTACGGTTGTAGAATTAAACTGGCCAGGATGCAATGTTGGAACTGATAACTGGCCAGTCTTGATTCTACATGTTGTACAGGCTATCTGGCCAGTATGCAACTTAATAACAAGTGACTGGCTGACTTGATTTTACAACATGTAGAACCAAGACTGGCCAGTTATCAGTTTCAACATTGTGTCCTGGCCAGTTTGATTCTTGATTCTACAACAGTGGAGTCAAGGCTGGTCAGTCATTGGTTACAGAATTGCATACTGGCAAGCTTGATTCTACCTGCAGTGAAATCAGGCCAGCCAACTAGCTAGCTGAATTCTATATCTTGCAGGCATAAAGCTAGCCACTACCACTGATGGTAATCATTTATATATATATTAACACTAAACACTAATTCTACATACTCCGGCCAGCTGTATTATACATTTTGTAGGCATAAGGCTAGTTATTGTGTTTACAGTAATTCTAATATGTATATATCTACACCAGTCAACACTGATTCCACATACTCCGGCCAGCTGGAGTTTGCATACTCCGGCCAGTGACTGGCTGGCCATGATTCTACAGACTTTTGGCACATCCGGAGCCAGGGTTCTACATGGAAAGTGACTGAAGGGTCTGGAACACAATAGATCATGAAAGTGCGTCTTACCTAAACGATGCCAGGTTCTCTACGCCATCCTCGCTGATCGTGGATACAATTGTCATGGGGCGTGGTGCGATGCCTGAATTCAAGAGCTTCCTAATATTGCTGTGGATTGCGGTCACGATCACGTTTAATCAACAGGTGAAGGAGTACGTACGCCTTGTCCATTTCTGCTGTATTGTAGACTTTCCAGCCTGCAGATTCACCTGCAAGCCAGTCTTTTCCAGCAGGGGTGGCGTCAACTTTCTGGCCGTACGTCCAGGATGGATTGGGTGATTGGGTGATGGCGGAGTAGGAGGTAGTATTGAATGGAGGGATGTACATGGTTGGTGAATGAGCTGGATGAAGACAGCAAGACTGACCTTGTATTTATAGTTACAGAGTCACAAATATCGAAGCTAGTCTTCACGCATACGAGGTAGAGGCGCTGATAATGGATGATGCTGACTTCAATTGGCTTACAATGCTATTTCATAAGGACACAAGTTGGGGATCGGACGATGCGTAGACTCGCAGATCATGATGGATGCATCGATGAACGTTAACGTTAACGCGTAATGGTAAACAGGACCTTGTTGCGTCCGTGATCGGATCAGTGTCAACTACTTAGATATGTCAGAACTTACAAGGTGGGAATTATAGGTGCATAGTTGATCCACACCTACTGATAAGAGGTGATATATGTTGGGATCCGAAACGGCCGATCAAGAAGAGGAATGAGTATAGGCGAGCGCAACGTACTAGCGAGTCGAGCAAGTGACGCATATGACGTCGGCCGATATCTTTTTCGTTATATTCCACTATATTCCTATGATACTGAAATTTTCCGTTCCTATGCACGCTAGTATAAAGGTTCGAGTACGAACGACACGACATCTCAGTTCTATCAAAGATACTGAGATGTACGTATATCTGATTCTATCTACCTTACGACGAACTCACAAAAGACTTAGTATCATCATCATTTAGGTACTTGTCACGTAGCACACAGAGTTCTATCAAAGATACTGAGATTATCATCATCGTTTAGCGTCCCGCGTGTCCCCCGCTCGTCTCAACTCTCTACAGGTTATGAGCCCTGACCCGATCATGGACTCGTCGACTCCCAGCACCAACTCCAGCCTGTTCAACATCCCGAAGCTTGCCGAAGACGGCTCGAACTGGATAACCTATAAGGAACGGACGTTAACAGCTATAGGCGCGCGAGGATTGACGAGATATACCGATGGTCGGGCTATTGAGCCAACACCCTTCGCTGTAAATCCTACGACGAAGGCTGTTACAAAGGCGGACGGGTCAACGCCTACGCAGACAGAGATCGATGAGCTCGACGAAAAGATCGACGAGTATCATCAAAAGAACGCACTTGTTAAGCAACAGATATTTTGCACGATCACAGATCGGCTTCTGTTGCGGGTCCAAAAACTAGGGTCCGCGTCCGCAATCTGGAAAGAGATATGTCAGATTCACGAGGGCAAAACGGAACTGGTCCAGATAGACCTGAGGCGAAGGCTCCAGGAGACGAGATGTGATGAAGGAGGCGACGTAAAGGCGCACTTCTCCGAACTTCTACGCCTACGAGAGTCCTTGGCTGGAATGGGAGTCACGGTAGTCGATACCGACTTCCACACAATAATCCTAGGGTCCCTGCCCGAATCTTACCGGCCACTCCTCTCATCCATGAATGCTGCCGCTAAGATCACCAAAACACCTCTATCCCCCTACGAACTCATCACCATCATTACCGAAGAATATGAGCACCGGCAACTCACCGATAGGCATCCGACCAAACAAGGAGGAAATGCTGCCCTCTCTGCGAGGGGAACCGCGGGCAGAGGCCGAACCTCCGGCTCCAACACTAGCAGAACAGATTCCAGCATCGTGTGCTTCAATTGCGACCAAAAGGGCCATTATAGCAGTGACTGCTGGCGCGCTGGAGGGGGAAAAGAGGGTCAAGGTCCAAATCAAAGGAAGAAGAGAGGAGAAAAAGGCGAAAAGGGCCAGAAGCAAGCAGCAAATTCTGCCGCTACTGACCCAGACCCCCAGGACCAATATGCCTTTGTCACGTCAGACTTAGCCACCATAGCGAAGGACTTGAACGTACCTGTCAGCAAACGAGGTGCAATAATGGACTCGGGGGCAACGTCCCATTTCTGTCCCGACCGGTCCAAGTTCTCGAATTTCGTGGCCATACCTGCCCAGCCAGTGCATACAGCCGATGGAACAACCATAAGTGCAGTAGGACGTGGTGATGTCAAATTAGACTTACCGTTAGGTGACAAGCGCACCAGCGTTGTACTCAAAAATGCTCTCTACGCGCCAAAGATGGCGTTCACTCTCATATCGACCAACAGAATCACAGCTGCCGGCCTTGCCGTCCTATTTGAAGGCCGAACGTGCAAGATCCTGTCGAAAGGTCCGAAACGCGACGTCATTGCCCAGATCCCTCAAATCGAGGGACTCTATAGCATTCGAAATCAGCACGAAGAGCATGCGAACGTGGCAAAGTCCAAACTCACCATCAGCGAGGTGCATCGTGCACTCGGTCACGTGTCGCATGCCGCTGTCCTGGAGGCTGTAAAGAAGGGTACTGTTGAGGGAGTAGAACTTGACCTTACCTCCAACCCAGAGTTCTGTGACGCATGCGTCAAGGCGAAGTCAACTCGGAGACCATTTCCCGAGGAGACGAAGAACCGTGCGAAGGCCTATGGCGAAAAAGTGCACACGGACCTCTGGGGTCCAGCCCAGACGATGAGCATTGCGGGCTGCAGCTATTATATTAGCTTCACGGACGATTATTCCAGGCAAACGACCTTACGTTTCCTGAGAGCCAAGAGCGAAGCCTTAGCAGCCTTCAAACATTACGAGGCGTGGGTGGCACGGCAGAAGCCCGGTGCCCGTATCCAGAAGGTCAGGTCCGATAGAGGAGGGGAGTACCTCAGCGAAGAGTTCGATAAGCACCTTGCGCAGCAGGGAATAGAGAGGGAGCTTACCGTGCATCACTCTCCTCAGCAAAACGGAGTGGCAGAACGTCTGAACCGGACACTGGTTGAGCATGCCAGGGCTATGCTGTTGGGAAGGGACTTACCAAAATACTTGTGGGCGGAGGCTGTCAATTACGCTGCTTGGCTGAAGAATCGCTTACCGTCGAGGTCCACCCCAGGGACAACTCCATTCGAATTGGTACGTGGGGCCAAGCCGAACCTGACGAAGGCACGGGAGTTTGGGTCCAGGCTCTACGTTCACCTGATGGAGGCGGGGAAGCTCGAAGCCAGAGCGGAGGAGGCCCTCTTCGTGGGGATAGACACGGAGAGCAAAGCCTATCGCGTGTACTGGCCGTCAAAACGGCGAGTGTCCGTGGAGCGAAACGTGATGTTTGCTCCAGCGGACGTGATGGTGGCAGATGATATGCCGAACGAGGGGGAGTCCCAGCCTAACAACTCAGTTAGCGCAGTTAAAATTGCTGACGCACCTAGCGCTCAGCAAACATCGCCACCAGCACCTCCCACCACTCCACCAAAGCCATCCATAAGACCTACGACCCCTCCGGCTCCAAGGACAACCCGCGTGCGTCCGCCAATAGGCTACTACTCCGCCCTACATGAGGGAGAGAGCGTAAGTCTGGCTGCCGAGTCCTGTTTGGAAGCAGAGGAGTTAGCTCACAACGAGGAAGAAGCACGCACCTGCCATCTGGCCTTAGCGGCTGCCGAACCGGAACCAACACTGCAGCAGGCACTAAACGGTCCAGACGCTGTTGAATGGCAAGAGGCGATTGATTATGAAATCAGCCAATTGGAGAAGTTAGGCACGTGGGAAATAGTAAGTCCGCACTCACGTGTCAACATTATCCCATGCCATTTTGTCCTTGCCACCAAACGCGGTCCGGATGGACAGAAACTCAAACTCCGTGCTCGCCTCGTGGCTAACGGCCAACGTCAGCAAGAAGGTGTCGATTATTTCGACACGTTCGCGCCTACCTCCAACATGTCGACCATCAGGACCGTCCTAGCCATGGCCGCGGAGCGTGACTGGCAGATCCACCAAGTGGACATCAAGAGCGCCTACTTATACGCGGAGCTGAAGGAGGAGGTGTACATGCGTGCACCCCCAGGGTACCTAAAAGAAGGTGATGAGGGAAAGATTTTGAGGTTGAGGAGAAGTCTGCCGGGGCTGAAGCAAGCAGGGTACGAGTGGGCCGAAGAACTTGCTGGTGTGTTCCGAAAAATTGGCTTCACGCGCTCACAGGTCGATCAAGCCGTCTTTTACAAACGGGACCACGACGAACACATGGTTGTCACCGTGTCCGTCGACGATATGGCAGTTACCTCAAAGCACCTCACTCATATCACATGTTTCAAAGCTGACCTGCGCAAGTATTTCGAAATCACGGACTTAGGCGAACTCAACTGGCTACTCGGATTAAAGGTAGAACGGGATCGCGTCGCACGCACCATCACCTTCTCCCAAAACGCCTATGTCAACACTGTCCTCAAAAGATTCAACCTATCCGACTGCAAATCGTCCCAAACACCCATGGATACCAGCGCTGTATTGACCATTGACCAATCTCCCTCGACCCCAGCCGAGCACCACACGATGCGCGACGTCCCGTACCAGCGCGCCATAGGTTCGCTTATGTACGCAGCGACTAGTACGCGGCCAGACATCGCGTTTTCGGTAGCCACTCTCTCCCAATTTATGAGGAACCCCGGGCACGCGCATTGGGAAGCAACCAAGCGCGTGATGCGCTACTTGAAGGGGACAGCAGACTATACACTCACCCTAGGCACAACAGATGGAGGGTTAGAGGCGTACGTTGATGCAGACTGGGCGTCCCAGCCGCATCGTCACTCAATTTCCGGGTACGTCGTCTTGCTGAATGGTGGACCCATTGCGTGGAGTGCCCGCAAGCAACCACTCATAGCACTGTCCACCGCCGAGGCAGAGTACATAGCATTGACTACGGTCACGCGCGAATTGCTGTACCTGCAGCTTCTGATCGAGGAGCTCTACGACGTGCCCCGTACCCCTACTCCCATTTACTGCGACAATCAGGCTGCTATAGCCCTTGCTTCCAAGCCGAAGTTCCACGCCCGTACCAAGCACATCGACATTCGTTTTCATTTCGTACGCCAGCACATCAAAAACGGCACGTTCTCGTTGCTCTATTGCCCAACAGAGACCAACGTAGCCGATGCCTTTACGAAAGCCCTCCCGCGTCCTCGCCTCCAGAAGCTGAGAGCATCGATGGCGCTAGGTTCCGCTCGAGGGGGAGTGTTGGGATCCGAAACGGCCGATCAAGAAGAGGAATGAGTATAGGCGAGCGCAACGTACTAGCGAGTCGAGCAAGTGACGCATATGACGTCGGCCGATATCTTTTTCGTTATATTCCACTATATTCCTATGATACTGAAATTTTCCGTTCCTATGCACGCTAGTATAAAGGTTCGAGTACGAACGACACGACATCTCAGTTCTATCAAAGATACTGAGATGTACGTATATCTGATTCTATCTACCTTACGACGAACTCACAAAAGACTTAGTATCATCATCATTTAGGTACTTGTCACGTAGCACACAGAGTTCTATCAAAGATACTGAGATTATCATCATCGTTTAGCGTCCCGCGTGTCCCCCGCTCGTCTCAACTCTCTACAATATATTGATAGACCGGTCAGCACCACTGAGACGAGGGGGTTAAGTTTCCAGCTAAGTTCAATACTCTCAGTAAGCACGTGACAACTCGGCAACATCCGACCGTCAGCGCTGTGCCCAACAACGAGCAGCTACATTTCTCAACCGTTTGACAGCTCGTTTTTCCAATCAGCATATTACATCCAATAGAGGCGATGAAAGACACTTAAACAGTGGGTAACCCATTATGTTGCATTGGGGCAAGGTCCTAACCCTCGTCTTAGTGCTGTAGACCGGTCTATCACCTCTTATTAATAGAGTTACGTGGGAGCACCTGATCCATTTGTAAGTTCTGAGTCTTCTGACATATCGAGCACTGTGGTTGACTCAATGCGATCACGGACTCGAGTCTCGACACGGTTCTATGCGTTCATCCATCATCCGCAAGCGCCGAGTTCATGACTCTACGTATCGTCCGATCCCCAACTTGTGTCCTTATGAAATAGCATTGTAAGCCAATTGAAGTCAGCATCATCCGTTATCAGCGCTTCGACCTCGTATGCTGGCCTCGATATTTGCGACCATGTAACTATAAATACAGGGTCAGTCTTGCTGTCTTCATCCAGCTAATCCACCAACCATGTACGTCCCTCCGTTCGATACCACCTCCTACTCCACCACCACCCAATCACCCAATCCATCCTGGACCTATGGCCAGAGAGTCGACGCCACTCCTGCTGGAAAAGACTGGCTTGCAGGCGAATCTGCAGGCTGGAAAGTCTACAGCACAGCAGAAATGGACAAGACGTACGTACTCCTCCACCTGTTTATCACCCGCGATCGTGACCGTGATCGACAGCAATCTCAACAAGCTCTTGAATTCAGGCGTTGTACCACGCCCCATGTCACTCGTATCCACGATCAGCGAGGATGGCGTAGAGAACCTGGCACCTTTCAGGTAAGACACGCCTCCATAATCTAATACATTCTACATGCTTACCTGGCTTGCATCCACCAGTTGGTTCAACACAGTGAGCAATGCGACAAACAACGCGTCCCTCTAGTGGTATCATAACCTTTTCCCATAGGTCACCAACTACCCACCTGTCATCTCATTCGCGATCAACCACAATGCTACGGGCAGCCTAAAAGACACGACCGCGAACCTGAAGAATGGCCAAGGATTCGCCGTGAACATCATCAGCGAGGCATTCGTTGAGAATGCAAATTCGACTGCCGTAGACGCTCCTCCCGAGTTCGACGAGTGGGCTCTCAGCGGTCTGACAAAGGAGAAATGCGTACGCGTGCACCTTCATCATTCGATATATCGACTAACGATCACGCGTTCAGGTGCAGATAAGAGCCTCGCGCGTCAAGGAGAGCGCTTTTAGCATGGAATGCGAGGTAATTAAATTTCATACCGATCCCACTGGCTTGCTGACAACGTCGCCTCTCAACAGCTCTACCAATCGATAGACATCACGCATCCAGTCACAGGCGAGCACAACAGCACGCTCATCCTCGCGCACGTCAAGTACTTCCACGTGCGCAAAGACCTGCTCACAGGCAGAGGTGCGGTCGATCTCACAAAATTCAAACCTGTCGGGCGTGTGGGCGATATCTCATATGCCCGGGTCGGAGATACATACAGGATCCCTGTGCCTTCATGGGCGCAGGAGAGGGCGAAGATACAGGCAGCATTGAAGACCCTCGCATCACCATAAAATAGAACGAGGGTGGCTTACCATTCTGGGGAACACATACCATAGATCATATAGATATCAGCATCCAGGTGGGGTAGAGTCCGTCGCTATTTCTTATCCCTAAGATAGACCTGTATAATTGACTAGCAAGCCGTACTTTTTACATTATAATGATCATGAATCTAAGTAATCGTGTATGCTCCATTGCAAACGAACTACGTACTTAGGTGCTTTCAATAGCCACGAATCCAAACAACCGGATGTGTACTCAACATGGTCCAAGTGCACATGTTGAATCCAATGCAGACACACGTTATGGTCCTCTGCATGTCAAATTTTGAAATCTTGTATTTGCGAGGGTCATTTGCAGGGTACGTATGATATATGAGGCTATGATAATGTGATCGTCGACGTGTTGTAAAAAAACATTCAGCTACAATATGTCTAGGGTCTCGATGTTCATAATGTCAATCGAAGCCGGGTCTTTCACCTGCGCAATGATATATTGGTCCGATGCGACCCTCTTGTATTCTCCAACGCGTTGCTCCGCTACCAAAAGTGCGCTGAAAGCCTGCCCAAGGTGAACCATCAAACGCAATGATCGTAAGTGAACATCCGAGTCAACTGACAGCTTCTCTTCTCCAGGTGAGTTGCTGGACCGCTCGTCAGCGTCGTCTGATCCAGACTCGGACTCGGACCAATCCCCTACGCTCTCCACTTCGTCTGCAAAGGTGGGCTGCTCTGAAAAATCAGGCAGCCCAAGGAGACGACGGTCCCATGGACGGACAAGAAAGAACGTCTGCTGAGTGGGCCTTGTGCGCGAGAATTGAATTAGGGTCTCGTCCGTGGTGATCAGCAAGTCTCGAAGCCCATCTGCTTTCACTCCATACGTGAAATGGGCAGTACGGCCCCGCTTCCGTTTGACTTCCGTGACAGGGAATGCGATGCAAGGCAGACGGAGTCTGCAGTTCGCAAATAGGGGAGCATTCATGTTCTTGAGTAGATTATACAAGTTCGAAGCTGAATCCACAGGCACAATGTTTCGCAACGAAGAGACCGCTGTCTGAATCTCATCGTCAGACAATGATGGTAGGGAGTATGGCGGGGTTGCATATGAGATGATGTCGGCTGGAAGGCAACTATTGAACTCGGACGATTGTCCGACCCAGTCCAGGCAAGTGATGTCACCCGACCGAGACACGAGATCCTGCAGGAGCCGGCCGAGCGCGCTCTGCTTCCTCTCCCCATAGATGACAGGTAGGTGGACGTCGAAGATACCAAATAACGAGTACGCGGTGTCTTCCTGCACAGTGGTGACGCGCTTCGATGCCCATTGCAGTTTCTGTCTAGGGTCTCTCATCCCTGGATTGAAGGAGATCAGGGCCTGTGCATCTATTCCCGTCGCATCCTCCAACTCCTTCATGATTGCTGGGGACTCTTTGTGGTTGGGAGTGCGATCGTTTCGATATAATGACCAGTCGTTCTGATAAAATATAACGACTTTCGGAGCGACGAATTCTTGAAAAGTCCATCCTCGTTCGTTCCACACACTGCTCGCCAGTGCGCCGGACTGGGATGAAGGAGGAACATCGGATAGGTAGACGATGGTGAGCGCCGAGTGACGGTACCAGACGAACATGGATTGGACCGATTCTCCAAGCTCGGCGTTGTTGGTCTTATCGATGCAGCATGTATCCATCCACGCCCAGAGATACCCCGCATCACGAGCGATTTTGCAGAACGACTGCAGTTTCGTGATGCCACCAAGTCCCTTCAACTCGCGCACATCTTTATTTTGGATGTGGTGCAGCAACACCTCCGTCTCTTCCCACCTGTGTGATAGCAAAACGCAACGGAAGTGCGTCGCCACCACCTCCTTGGTGCGTTCCATTTGCAGATCCGAATACTTCGTTATGGATGACAAAAGCTCCTTGTACTCTGAACTTGTTTTGAAGGAGTTCAGCTGTGCTGCTCGGTCGCACAGAATCCCCGTGGAGGTGTTGAGCAGACGAAGGGGGGCGTTGCTGAGTTCAATCCAAACCGCTCTTCGGATAGCGTCTTCTGCTTCCGATGGACGGACGTACTGCCGACGCAGATCTGCAGAACAAGATAGGCATTACGAGACGAGGTAGCGATGTTCCATGTCTCACCTCGTATCTGCACTTCTGGAGCATTGTCCAATTTGGACAACATGATTGTGAAGGCCTCAATGGCTTCATCATAACGTTGCGCGCCACGCAGCGCTGAGTGTGACAACTGGTACCCAACATGAGATGAAGGGTTGAGTTTGGTGACCTGTGCATCGCCGAAGTCAACATTAGCTACGAAAACGTGGATGCCATCGCACCTTTTGCGCGTCGAGTAGCGCATCCTCCCATAACATTTTACATAACTTTGCCTCGCTGCGATTTGCAAAGAATATATAGGATGCAGAATCCAGGTCGATCGCCATCGAGTATAGGTCAATAGCCTCGTCGTAATCGCTTGCAGCGAAGGCAGCCTCTCCATTGGCAGCGCAGAGTGCGCTGCATTCCTGTTTGAAATCTGAGAAGAATACAGGTGAGGATTGTCGCCTGCGCGACATTACGGGTTCTAGACTCACCGTCAGACCAATCAAGGCAGTCGGCCTTGGTGATTTCGTCACTTGAAGTCATCGTGTGTTGGTATGATTTCACGGCATCTTGGAGTTTACCCGATGTAGCAATGTTCCATGGCTTACCTCGTATCTGAGCTTCGGGAGCATCGTCCAACTTGGATGCCTTTGAGCGATGGACGTAGGGAATATGGTTGTTCGCGTCGGTATTGATATCTTGCATGAGGAGTTCTTCGTCAGTAGATAAGTCTCGATCTATGCATGTATCGCGGACTGTTGTGGTGGCAATAGTCTGCAAGAAGCATGCTCGATTTGTGGTATATGAGTCAGAGAAGGAAACATGCCTTTGGATGTATACCCTGAGGTACTGTCCACTCTGAGATCATCTTATCGAAACCTCCACTGAAGATGTGATTGCCGTCCACGGAGAAAGTGACGCATAAATTGGCGTCTGAGTGCTTGAAGACGGCAATGGTTCGTCGATCTGAGAGCTGCCAGAGACGAACACGTTTGTCACTAGATGCGGATGCAACGAGTGTGCCAGCAGGATGAATGACAATGGAATTGATGTAGTCAGTGTGGCCCGTCCAAGGATCACCGACCTGCTTCCAGGTTGTTGTATCCCATTCGCGTATAGTAGAATCCTGATAATCGCCGCCTGTGAGAAGGCGTGTGCCATCGGGCGTCCATGCGAGTGCCGTGTTGGATGAATTGTGATCCTTGAATGATGCAACGTATTTCCTGGTGCCTGAATTGTAAATTTCAATAAGGTTGTCGTTTGTTGAGATGGCAAGAAATTCTCCAGACGGTGAATACCGTATGCAGCGGGCATAGCCACACTCGATCGGGATATCTCCTTGCAGCTGCCAGGTTTTGGTATTCCACAGTTTCGTCATTTTGTCATAAAATGCGCTAGTGGCCAGCACTGTTCCATCGGGAGAAAAATTCAACGAGGTGATAAAATTGGAGTGTGCTTCGATTTTGGTGAGTAATTCGCCAGTTTCTCCGTGCCAGACGATGACCTCTCCGATCAGTGCATCACCGCTTGCTATCAATTGCCCATCTCGTGATACCGCCAATCTCGACACCCCATTGCGATGCCCCTCCATCTTCTTCAACACAACACCTGTCTTCAAGTCCCACAGACAAGGCGTTGTGTCGTACGAGCCCGTAACCATCCGACGTCTATCAGGGAAAACTGCGACTGCAGTTATGCTTCCTTCATGGCCTTTGAACGATCGCAGGGGAGTGGTGATTGTTTTGGGCCCCAACAGTTTACTGAATAATCGCATGGAATACGGACGAGGCTAAACTTTGGAGGGATTATGTCTTTGTCTAAGCTGTAGAGGGTGTATGGTGCGTTTTATAGTGCTTCCCAGCTCAATAGACGCCCAGAACATCCAAGGCCGCCTGTTTGTGCCCACGCCTCCATCACCGTAATGCACCCACCCTACTGTCATACACGCTGTCCTCAACAGTACGGACATCTGCAGTGCATGCATGCGTCCGACTCTTATCTTCGCAGCTTCCAGATTGTATCCCATCGCATCAAGTCGAGCAGTCCGTGCTTTCCAGCGCTCGAATCTGGCTGTCTATCCTGCATCAATACCGTTTTTTTTCGTGTCTAGCAGCTACTCCGGCTTATCACCACGTTACTCCTTCGAACGCATGTATATAGCTTACTGAAATATCACTTCTCCATCCAACAGACTCCCAAGATCCTTGTGTGCACAAGATACAACGGACTCGCCTTACATTTAACCTCTATTTGGCAGGTGGCAAGCCTCTTCCCATGTTGCATAATAAATATAGAGCAAACTTGAATATGCTGACGGATAACGAAAGCCAACGACACTAAAAACACAGGTAATACATGATTTCACCCCAGAACCATATCCGCACAGCTCTTAGCATTGCATTTTTACCAACTGCGATACCCTTTCCTTCGTGTGGCGAGGGGTGAATATGCACGGGAATACAGGGTGCCTGCATCGGCTGCCTCAGATAAAATACAGGGATTCTCAAAGATGACTCACGTCGTTAAGCCTCCCGTCCATTTCACTCCTACAGCATCAGGCCCGACATTCCATCCTGGCGCACGTTCCAACCGGAAAACAGTTAGAATATTCACAACTGCGGCGAATAAAGAAGCATCGACGACATGTCGTCCAACACTGTTGAAAGGTGAGGCAAACACGTCTATTCGCAAAACTCCAAGCTTCGTACCAAATACGCCTTCCAAATCCAAAAACGAAGGAAATATCATCACTGGCAGGGCCGTGTGTTGACGGATCTTCGACGACGACTTTTGACATGTGACGCTCGGGTATGAACCTCGTTGGGTTAGGATATTTATCTGGATTGCGCGCCATAAACCTTGCATAAGAAATAATTATGTGTGATCTTTGTTCACTTGATATGATGAATCACCATGCGTTGGGTATTACAGTAGCCCCTTAAGAAACAGTTTAAGAAGAGGGATAGGGTTCTCTGTCCATAGACTGACCTTTTGGAATATAGTAACCTTCGTAGACGTCGTCATTTACCGTGGCATGTGCAATACCTAAATCCGGAGTCAGTGACCATGCTAACCGGAGTTTGACGAGTCAAGAGTGCTGACCCAGAGGGACGACAGGGAACCACCTCAGCGTCTCCAGTATGATGGCATTGATGTAGGGCATAGAAGCGCGATCATCCCAGTCGGGCAATCTTTCGAGAGTTTCCCCAATGACGGAATCAATCTCTGCTTGCGCACGTGTTTGCACCTCGGGATATAGAACCATCGCGAGCAGGAAGACGTATAAAGTGGACGTCGTCTGGGTCTTTGGTCAGTATATGAATAAAATAGAAATCGCGTCACAATATACAGTTTCTGAGGCGGCTGGGAGTACGGAGAAAATGCGTAGAGATACGTCAAAAACATAATGACCATTGCAGATTTGTCACGAATCAGCATAACCAGATGCACTGGATTCCTTAATCCCTTTTTCAAGAACGGCGGCCTCCCCTTCATCTTGTGTTTTGACTGGTATACGTTTCAATGCATCCGACACCACGGATGGTGCAGCCGTCCCCGCCGCCTGAGGATTATCATGAGCCTAATATAAATGATACTCCGATCAAAAGGCACTTGAAACTTACCATGTTGTTCTTCACATGTTCAAAGGGCATGTCCATAATCGTGGGAACGAGGGTTCTCTGGACTATAGCATCCCTTACAAAGCTCGCTCCAGGGAGCCAAGGAGGAAGTTTTTCTACTGTGGGTGTATTAGAATAGAACTACAACTGATCGAAGTTATACGCACATATGGGAAACTGTGTTACAACAGCTGCGACCTCGGGCCTGAATACCCTTACATCTATCTCAAGTGAGCGTTCAATGAGCGCGAGGAAGGGATCATCAACGGGCGCTATAGCATAGTCATACATGATTGACATGATGATAGACGTGCTGAAGCTGTGTAGAAAGTATTGTTCAGCCACGCAATACATGAAAGGAGATATTACTAACGTGTAAAAATGGGTTCCATACGCCTCCGGAGAGGCTAGTAGGTTCAGTATCAAACTGCGAGCATTGCACATTTGAATCGGACGGAAGGATGACACTGCTTTTAAATGGAATGCTTCATGGAAGATTCGCCTGTCTGTAAAGACATGATAAGTGCGATAAGAGAGCTCGAAGGGATAATATACTAACGAAGTTTCAATTTGTCTGAGTAGGGTAGAAAGGTAGTGGAGTAGTCATGACTAAAACTAGGACTCGTTTAACAACGGGTACATCAAACGATAGAAGGGCCTCGCAAGTCAAGAACATGCACAAGCCCTGGGGGTCTCGTGGAATAGTTATGTGAACGACGGTCGAGCAAGTCATGGGCAACTCTTTCAGAGTTGATGATTACGATATCCTGACTAAAGAGTCGGGTGTAAACGATTTCCCCTGTGTTGCAATTCAGCACATCCAGATTTACATGTCGGAGGTTCTACGCACCATACTCGGTTCCCCATCTTGAGTATGCTAACCATGGATGATCTGGGTCGATTCCGATCACATTTCCAATAAAAGGGAGAGGTGGAGGACCAGGGGGTAAAGGATGCTTCTTAGTGTGTCTCTTCTTTTGCAAGGATTGCACTACCACGAAAGATACAAGCGCTATGAGGGCGAGTGCAAGTACTAGTATTGGAGTCATCGCTGGAACCAAATAAGTGACTGAAGCGCCCCCGTATACGTGTCTGAATTTTGTACGGCCGGTGACCCCATTGATGCTGTGGGGCTATGTCGCCCCCGAAAACTTTGGACAAGTATCGATTCTTGACGGCCCCGAACCCCTTGAACAGTGTCTGAATCGTCGAAGTATATCTTGGCTTCAGTCCGTGGAGATCGATTGTGTCGCACCTGTATATCTGTACGGCTAGACTGTACGGCCGTTAACGGTATTACCTTTACGTCGGAAAGTGTGCCGGTGTATTAACCTGCCCTAAACTGCCATACTCTGCAGGTGACGGACAGCCACAGCAACGACTTAGTCTTTCCAAAACCGTTTGTCGCATATTTGACATTGATATCGTCTTGCAGCTTTCACCAGTAATCCCTGCCTCTATTATTTATCTTTCTGTGATCATCGGATCGATCTCCAGAATTCAACATCCGCCGCCTATATAGGGAGAAGTTTGACGTGATTTGACAGCCATTTGCATAACGCTAGGCCTAAGCAAAAAAAATACATACACTCGGCAACAAGTCGGATCCTGAACATTTCAACTCCCGACGCTTGATCTTGATCCACGATGGGACGACACATATCCAAGGAACGAAAGCAGATTGCTCTGCAAATGAGCGTGCTGGGCATTCGGGATCCAATGATCCGTCGTTACACTGGCATAAGTGAGCGTTCACTGCGCTACATCCGGAAGACATTTCGGGAGACTGGCGAAGTCGTGAGGACACCAGTTTGTGCAGGTCGACCTCGCGTCCTCGATTCCCTCGATGCAAATGTGAGTTATTGTTTAATTTTAGTATTACTCATATGTGACTCCTTAGTTCCTCGAGGCATGCATTGAGCGACAACCAGATATTCTCCTCACCGAAATGCAAGATCAGCTGCGGGAGATCTGTGGTTCTGAAGTCTCGATTGCAACAATTTCAAGAACGATGCGTAGGCGAGGGTTTACACGGAAGAAGGTAGGTCATCACTCACTTGTCCTTACTGATATGTATGATTCAATACAGCACTGTCTAGGTTACACGCCCTTCTGTCGAACGTGACGAAGATGATCGTGCTGCCTTCAAGATGCTTATAGGGGAACATTTCCAGCCAGAACACCTTGTATTTGCAGATGAATGTCATTTCAACCGAATTTCCCTTCGCCGTGATTTTGCTTGGGCTCCTATTGGACAGCGTGCGCGACGGCGGGACTTTTTTATACGTGGCAAAAGGTACTTTTGTAGAAATTCTCTTGTCAATGCGTTGATGTTTTGTTAGATATTCAATTCTTCCAGCATTATCACTCAACGGTATCCTGCATTTGGAGGTTCTAGACCATTCGTTCTCTGGTGAAGAATTCGTGCATTTTGTTTCTGGTGTATTAGACCAAATGCAGCCCTGGCCCATGCCAAACTCGGTGTTGGTCATGGACAACGCAAGCATCCACAAAGTCCCAGGTATTCGTGACATGGTTGAAGAGCGGTATGCTAGTCCTTATCTCATGCTCAATGATACTGATTCTCTTTTGTGTATAGTGGTATGCGGCTCTTGTACCTGCCCTCTTATTCACCCGATTTGAATCCTATCGAGGAGGCCTTTTCGGCCATCAAGGCTTGGCTTCGCTCAAACCGTGACTATGTCCTTGGTGAGACTGAGGGTCCAGCTTGCGACCCATACACTTTGATATGGGAAGCTGTGTATGGTGTTGTCACAAGTGAAAAGGCTCATGGTTGGTACAAGCATAGCGAATATATCGCGTAATGGTGGGGTCATTATGGAGTGTGTTGAAACTACCCTTGCAGGCGTGTTGAAACTGCCAGCAGTGCTATGTTACTAAGTGATTAATTTGTATCAGGTCAGGAATTCCTCGTGCCCCTCGGTCTCATCATCACTCGTGTACTCGTCAGACTCGCCACTTCTATACCCATCAGTCCATGATTCTCCTTCCTGCCATGTGTCATCCTCAGCCTCGACAGCGCGTTCCTTGCCTTTATTCTGAGTCCCTGGGCTGGGTATCTCTGGTTCCTCGTAGGAATTGACGAGTCCAAGGAGCGGTAGAACAGTCCGTTTAGCATAATTGCGGAGGATTCTGGCTCGCCTTTGTCCCATATTGCCGATCACACTCAGCACATCCTCCGGTAGAAGTATTACTTGGCTCGATAAAACTACCCCTGCATCTAGCAGGGGTGTTTCAAGTTCGGCAAGTCGCAATTCTGGTCTTTCAGCATTGATCAGTTCAAGCAGCACCCCAACTTTTGGATAGTCTGGAAATGATGCGCTAGGGATATGGCTTGCAGATTCAAAGTGACGTGGCTGCGAAAGCGGCGGAGGACTGGGAGTCTTCAACCAAGCTGTGGTATCAAAGTGGCGTGGCTGCGAAAGCGGCGGAGGACTGGGTGTCTTTGACTTAGCTGCAGTAGGATCTGCTGTTATATTCTGTATGGTAACATGGACTTCAGGTGATGATGCCGACCTCGAGTGACGAGGCTTTTTGGTTGGGCCGCGGTCGAAATTGAGGCAGTGAGGTGGGTTGTAGATTGTTGCGTGACCAAGAGCCTAACCCAGTTAAGTTTTTTTCTCTCTCTTGTGGATGCGAGACTTACAATCTTTTTAGCCCAGAGAGTCATCTCAGCGTGATCAAGTCGACGATGGTTATCATAGCCACTCGTGCGATCTACGAAACAATGACCGTGGTGAAGTTCGCATCGAATCTGGCTCTCAAGCTGTTTGTAAGCTTTGAGTTGCGTCACATCCTCGTCACTTGATGCTGGAGGGATATCATCTGTGCGTGTCCTCTTTTTTGCTTTGGCGGTAGTAGTCTGTTTGACCTTGTGGTAACTGTAAGTTATTTTCATTTATGTGACGCAGATAATCACTTACTGCTGCATTCTTTACCTCTAGGGCAACGACTCGTGTGCGCGCATTGGACGCTTTGTGACAAAGACGGTCCATGGAAATACTGAATGCTTCCGCATCATTCAGTTGAGTAGCTCTACTGTTGTCCCCCACAAATTTATACACAAGTTGGACGTCATCAGCAGCACTCTCAAGGAATGCAAGAACACGACTTTTGAAGTCCTCCCAAGGCATGTCTGTCTCACCACGAAAGCCACGCTTCATGTCATCAGCAATAACATCAATATCAAAACTAAAAACTGTAAGTCGGTCAGTATTGATATGGTGGCAAATTCAAGCTCATACCACCAGGGCGCGGTTCAGGATTCGGTCGCAACCTCGATGCTTGGGACGACGTTGGTGCTTGGGACGACGCTGGTGCTTGGGACGACGCTGGTGCTGCCGGCGCTCTCGATGATGCTGGGATTATTTCAGTATTCGGTCGCATTGGTGGGTACTGTGGATACTGGGGCTGGCCAGCATATTGCTGGACAAAATGTGGTGGAGCATAATGGTGTAAAGGTGGTGCATAGTGGTGCGGCATTGGCGGGTAATATTGCATGAAAGGTTGAGGGTGCTGTGGCGGCTGCTGCTGGTGCTGCGGCAGCTGTGGTGGTGGATAGTGACGAGGATGAAGATACATATTAGGTGCGTTGCCTGTGCCAGAACCCAGAGGAGTACTTGGTGACATGGTTGGGAAGATGGGCTTCAAACTTGTGTGTCGAGGAGGCTCTTATAGTTTTTTTTTCACTGTATTGTACCATAATAATTGACACATATGTCTGTGAACCCGTCGGAATAGAAAATGATCACTTTGTTTTGTTTTTTAAGTCGATTTTACTGGCGAGTGTCAAGCGCGCGCACGGACCATGTTTGCTTATATATATCACGACAGATTACAACACCTTTCTATCACCTTCTACAACAATGTCATCACCTGTAACTCCACCAAACAGACGTCTTACCCTCCCCAGTAATCCGACTTCTCCCTCCAATGCTTCGTTCTCTTATAGAATAACAGTAGGCAATAAAGTCTCGGAGGATACACTGAAGGCGTGTGCTGAGCTCTTCAGCTCCAACTACGGTATTTGGGGTGATGAAGCAAGCAAAATTTCTAGTTTCACCAAAGCTGGTCAGTAATCAATATACATCCTTGGTCATTGCTGAGTCTTTTATATAGGGCAAAAGGTGAAGATGACCGGCGCAAGGCTTCGAGCCCAATGTTTGTCTCACCCAGAGAATACTGTCCTGGTGACCTGCCACCTCCAGGTTGATCCGTCTGAGAGTGAACGTCCCAAACTCTGTGGTCATGCGTTTGCTTCCATGTGGAATTATGGTGAAAACAAAAGTAGGTGTCGCACAACTTTCTCTCGCGAGGTTCACCTTCTGATTTTGTCTAAGTTGGCTGGGTGACTCAACTTGTTGTTGATGAAGCAGTCCGTCAGCGTTATGTTGCGACACAGCTCTTGCAAACACTCAAAGTCCATGCCCCATTCTCCCGCATCAACATTGTTGGTCTGGTCTCATCCCACCCTGCTGCTTGCAATGCTTTGGCGAAATATGCTGGTAAGTTGATGTTATCACTCATGGATTTCGGATAGCATAACTAACAACATGAAGCGGCTGATCTCAAAGATGTCGACTTGGACTTCATTCGTGCACATAGGGATCCGCACGGGTATACCCTGGGGTGTCGGGGACCTGACCCGCACCCGCACCCGGCAAAAACCCGTACCCGCTCTGACGGGTACGGGTTTTCGGCGGGTACAACAAGCTCAGACCCGTACCCGCACCCGTGCAGGGTTTACCCGCGGGTACCATAGGTATCACCACCAGTGCTTAGCACATATGTCCAGCACACGTCAGCGAATGCTGACGTGACTCGAACATATGTGGATGGCACAAGAAGGAGGAGTGGAGGCACGGCGCGAATGACGGACGCGTCGAAATAGACGCTGATGTCGTGGCAGGTGGTGTGTCGCATACAATCAAAGTCGAAGGTGAGCGTGTCGAAATGGGAGATGGTGGTGTGGTGGCGCGAGAGTGTGATGTGTCAGGCGTCGCGTCCTCATTGCAGAAAATGGGGGCAGAGTCAGGACGGCGACTTACTGACAAGATCATTCCTTCCTCCTCTCGTTCCTCCTCTTTTCCTTCTCTCTTCGTCCTGGTGTCTTCCGTGTGCATTCGAGCCACGCCAGCATTCGCTGGCGTGGTCTGAGCATGTACGCTTGATGCTGGCGAGTCAGTGTGTCGCGTAGGTGTTGGCGTCGTAGATGGGATGGTGGTGTTGGTGTCGTGGATGGTGGCGTTGGTGTCGTGGATGGTGGCATTGGCGTCGAGGATGGTGGCGTCGGCGTCGTGGATGGTGGCGTTGGCGTCGTGGATGGTGGCATTGGCGTGAAAGCTGGTGGTGGTGCGAGTGCTGGGCGCACAAAGATAGGCGCTGGCGACGTGACACATATGACGTCGTCGTTGTTGCTGGGGGTAGAGTCTTCAATGTGAGTACTCACTTTCAGCGTGCCCAAAGTCTCGTCTCCTCGAGTTCCTCTTTCCTCCTTCATCTCTATACCATCCCTTCTCCCTTCCTCGATTCTCTTGTCCTTTCGTCTTCGCGTGTCGTCCGCGTGTGTTTGCATCGCGTCAACACTTGTTGATGCGTTTCGGGCGCGCGCGCTGTGAACGTGGAGTTGGTGGACTTGGGAAGGCGCGTTAGGTGCCGGTGTTGGTGGTGGTGCCGGTTGTAGCGTGCACGCGGGAAGTATGGCGTCCGCTATTACTGATGCAGGAGGTGCTACCATTTATGGAAGGCACGGGTATAGCTGGGGTACGGGTAAGAGCGCGGGTCTTAGAATCCTGACCCGTACCCGTACCCCAGTAGTACCCATACCCGTGACCCGCGCGGGTTACCCGTACCCGTGCAGATCCCTACGTGCACATGCCAAGGGGATTCTGCAATCCTCCCCCATCAGTTATCTGAATGACGCTCAACTGAGGGGCACACTCTTTGAAGATGTCTGCCGCAATGGATCCATCTCGTCTGTGTTCACCCAGTTCTATGTTGACCATGCGGAGCCTTTGAGGGTGCTGTCGCATTACCAGAATAAAGGTCAATGGTGCTTGGGTGAGCTTGCTGATGGACATGAGTTTCTCGCTATTTTTCCTATCGTGCCTGTGAGCCCAATTTCGCCCATCCGATTACAAGCATCCTAGAACCTACTACTCATCATATCGGAGCATCAAAATTTAAATACCGCTGTGTATGTAGTAATTTTATTTTGGCCTAGCGTTATGCAAGCAGCTGGAACAAGAAGCCATACCTATATATAGCTATAGGAGGCACATCACCAAGTTGCATATAAATCGCCGTCGATTACTGCACTTCCCCGTGGTTATAAGGACGGTCGTGTTGTATACAGTTTGCTTATCCACTGCTCGAATCATGGCCCTTGCAGTTGATCGCCACCTTGCTATCCTCGCCGGCATTTCTCTTTCCTTTGTCGCCGTCAAGGCACTTAGGCGGTTCATCAAAAAGCGACAGAATAATGCTCCTCTTCCTCCTGGCCCAGTGCCCCTCCCACTGTTGGGGAGCGTATTATCTATCAACGCTTATGAGCCTTGGCCGACTTACACCGAGTGGAGTGCTGTGTATGGTACGTGAACAGATACCATATATAGGGCATACGTAGTGTGAATCATTACATCAGGGGACTTGCTCTTCGTGCGAAGTCTAGACGAGGAAATGTTCGTGATCAATTCTCAGCACATCGCAGAAGCCTTACTGGACAAGCGTTCTCGTATTGACCATATCTAGCAACACTCGTGCCGTGGGTTCGTTCAGTATTCCTTTATTCAACCAGGCTGAGGTTCTCGCAGATATGGCTTGTCGATCAACTTTGGATTCACAGCTTATGGCGATGAATGGCGTCTTTGCAAACGACTTTTCCACTAAACTTTCCGTCCCGACTCTGCAGCAAAATTTCGCCCGATGCAGATCAAGTGTGCTCGTGAGATTATCGTCAACCTAGTCGATGACCCTCAAAATTATCACGACCATTTCGCAACGTCAGCAAATAATTTTCACGAGTTGAATCATTATTTATCTATCCACAGATTCTCGTTATCTGTTGTGATGTCAACTGTATATGACTACGATATCGGTGCTCTTGATGATCCTATGGTACAGACCGTGATAAAGGCATTGGTTCCAGGCTTGACCGTGTTGACCCCAGAGAGAGCATTACTACTCAAAACCTTTCCCTTCTGTGAGCTCAACTCTCCTGGATGAGATAGCGTTAATATGACACGCACTTTTGTGAAATGTAGTACTAAAGGTACCTGACTGGTGCTGGGGATCCTCGATCAAGCGTAGTGCTCGAGGTTCGAGGGAGCGCCTCAATGCAATGGCCGACATACCATTTCGATATGTGCAGCAGCACATGGTGGGTGTTTATCTTTCTCTTGATTCTAGACATTGACTCGGCTCTTGGGAAGGCCGACAGCTCGTTGGTCGCTCAGTCCTCGATGGTTGCAGAAAATTTGCGACGGATGGAGAGGCAAGAGGAGGCATTCAAACCTATATTCGAGAATGCATTGAATAAAGCAGGTACTACTGCTATTATAGGTAAGTAAGCAAGCCTTTTGACGGGCAATGCTGTGCTCTCAACATGCACTAATATTGCGCAGCTTCATATGAGACGGTAAGTAGACTATTCCATATGTTCTCCGCTCCTCATCCCCGTTACAGACTGCGGCAACTTTGATGGTTTTTTTCCTGGCCATGGTATTATATCCTGAAGTTCAGAAACGCGCACAAGCGGAAATCGACTCGGTGGTTGGAAAAGAACGGTTGAGGACAGAGCATCGCTACCCTACATCGATGCAGTCGTGCGAGAGACTTGGCGATGGCAGCCTGTCGTGCCTCTTGGTATTCTTCCCTGCCAAGTAATCTGACCTGTGCTGAACATGACCTCATAGGCGTACCACATGCCACTTCGAGTGATGATGTATACAATGGGTATTTCATTCCAAAAGGTCCGCTGTTTTTGTCTTGGAATCAAAGCAATGATCATTTATAGTATTGTGCATCAGGCGCAATCATCACATACAACACATGGTCTGATATGTTCCTCCCAGCTTTCGTGGTACTGACTTGATTGTTTACACGGGATGAAAAGCGGTACCCCGACGCATCTAATTTTATACCAGAGAGGTTCATCGACAGCGATGGCGCGTTGACAAGTGATGACCCCGCACAATACATTTTCGGCCTCGGCCGGCGTATATGTCCAGGTTCGTTAACTTATTCTAACCCTACAAAAGCTTTACCGACAGATAGACTTTGATCAGGGCGGTATAACGCTGATTCCTCCGCGTGGGCTGCCATTGCGATCATGTTAGCCACATTGGATATTTCTTCTGCCAAAGATAGCCAGGGAAAAGCGATCAACTTTACTCCCAAGTTTATCCCAGGAGTGGTTCGGTAAACCTTCCCTTGCAGTATTTCGGCGCGGTCTCACATTCATTCAGACCTTGTGGACAGTTGGCGGACTGCCGAGTTTTGAGAGCAGTGATGGCAGTTTGCTATCCGTGGTCTGATTGGGAACAGCTAGAGGATCGAGTATTTCCTGCTAATGTATACTAGGTCAGCAGACGCGATGAACGTGTCCAGTTCTTCGAGGGCTATGACATTTTTGTACCTCTACCAACAAAAAGTGATTGTGATACGGAGACAAATAATTTTCAATAAGTCTGCGTTTGTCACTTTGTCTTTTTCTTCCTGTGGATATGGAGGTTAGCCGAGCGCAGAACCTCGCCAGTGACAGTGTATAGTTTTGGCCCTGTGGAACAACCTCACCTCCCCCAGTCGACATTTACATGCTGGTCTCCTAAATATTCTCATCTCATGCTCGTTATTCCTTACGTATGAACGCGTCTACCCCTAGTAAGTATAGTTCCCATAGTTGCTTGTTCATTGGATCGAAGTATGAAGCTGTGGAGTAAAGGAGACATGGCTGACGCCACTACTACGCTACAACGAATTTCCGTGGCCAGGAAATCCGGTCCAGTGTGATAGTGATGCCCGCTGCGTTGAAGTGCATTCGATGTTGGCTATCCGGTGAGCATCTTGCGATTGCAGCAGAGTCCAGACAGTAATATCTAATTGACAACCCAAGCCTCATCTATGCACCAGGGAATGCGCTGGGTTACTACACTAGATTACAGTCTGCCACCGCATACGAACAATCGCGTATGCTCCATTGCAAACGAACTATTAATTAGGTGCTTTCAGGATGTAAGTTCGCCATAGCCACGAATCCAAACAACCGGATGTGTTACTCAACACGGTCCAAGTGCACATGTTGACTTTAATGCAGACACACGATATCGTCCTCTCCAACCACCTTGAGAGTACATGGTGCCTCTGCATGTCAAATTTTGAGATCTTGTATTTGCGAGGGTCATTTGCAGGGTATGTATGATATATGAGGCTATGATAATGTGATCGTCAACGTGTTGTAAAAAACCATTCAGCTACAAGATGTCTAGGGTCCTGATGTTCATAATGTTAATCGAAGCCGGATCTTTCACCTGCGCAATGATATATTGGTCCGACGCGACCCTCTTGTATTCTCCAACGTGTTGCTGCGCTACCAAAAGTGCGCTGAAAGCCTGCCCAAGGTGAACCATCAAACGCAATGATCGTGAGTGAACATCCGAGTCAACTGACAACTTCTCTTCTCCAGGTGAGTTGCTGGACCGCTCGTCAGCGTCGTCTGATCCAGACTCGGACTCGGACCAATCCCCTACGCTCTCCACTTCGTCTGCAAAGGTGGGCTGCTCTGAAAAATCAGGCAGCCCAAGGAGACGACGGTCCCATGGACGGACAAGAAAGAACGTCTGCTGAGTGGGCCTTGTGCGCGAGAATTGAATTAGGGTCTCGTCCGTGGTGATCAGCAAGTCTCGCAGCCCATCTGCTTTCACTCCATACGTGAAATGGGCAGTACGGCCCCGCTTCCGTTTGACTTCCGTGACAGGGAATGCGATGCAAGGCAGACGGAGTCTGCAGTTCGCAAATAGGGGAGCATTCATGTTCTTGAGTAGATTATACAAGTTCGAAGCTGAATCCACAGGCACAATGTTTCGCAACGAAGAGACCGCTGTCTGAATCTCATCGTCAGACAATGATGGTAGGGAGTATGGCGGGGTTGCATATGAGATGATGTCGGCTGGAAGGCAACTATTGAACTCGGACGATTGTCCGACCCAGTCCAGGCAAGTGATGTCACCCGACCGAGACACGAGATCCTGCAGGAGCCGGCCGAGCGCGCTCTGCTTCCTCTCCCCATAGATGACAGGTAGGTGGACGTCGAAGATACCAAATAACGAGTACGCGGTGTCTTCCTGCACAGTGGTGACGCGCTTCGATGCCCATTGCAGTTTCTGTCTAGGGTCTCTCATCCCTGGATTGAAGGAGATCAGGGCCTGTGCATCTATTCCCGTCGCATCCTCCAACTCCTTCATGATTGCTGGGGACTCTTTGTGGTTGGGAGTGCGATCGTTTCGATATAATGACCAGTCGTTCTGATAAAATATAACGACTTTCGGAGCGACGAATTCTTGAAAAGTCCATCCTCGTTCGTTCCACACACTGCTCGCCAGTGCGCCGGACTGGGATGAAGGAGGAACATCGGATAGGTAGACGATGGTGAGCGCCGAGTGACGGTACCAGACGAACATGGATTGGACCGATTCTCCAAGCTCGGCGTTGTTGGTCTTATCGATGCAGCATGTATCCATCCACGCCCAGAGATACCCCGCATCACGAGCGATTTTGCAGAACGACTGCAGTTTCGTGATGCCACCAAGTCCCTTCAACTCGCGCACATCTTTATTTTGGATGTGGTGCAGCAACACCTCCGTCTCTTCCCACCTGTGTGATAGCAAAACGCAACGGAAGTGCGTCGCCACCACCTCCTTGGTGCGTTCCATTTGCAGATCCGAATACTTCGTTATGGATGACAAAAGCTCCTTGTACTCTGAACTTGTTTTGAAGGAGTTCAGCTGTGCTGCTCGGTCGCACAGAATCCCCGTGGAGGTGTTGAGCAGACGAAGGGGGGCGTTGCTGAGTTCAATCCAAACCGCTCTTCGGATAGCGTCTTCTGCTTCCGATGGACGGACGTACTGCCGACGCAGATCTGCAGAACAAGATAGGCATTACGAGACGAGGTAGCGATGTTCCATGTCTCACCTCGTATCTGCACTTCTGGAGCATTGTCTAACTTGGACAACATGATTGTGAAGGCCTCAATGGCTTCATCATAACGTTGCGCGCCACGCAGCGCTGAGTGTGACAACTGGTACCCAACATGAGATGAAGGGTTGAGTTTGGTGACCTGTGCATCGCCGAAGTCAACATTAGCTACGAAAACGTGGATGCCATCGCACCTTTTGCGCGTCGAGTAGCGCATCCTCCCATAACATTTTACATAACTTTGCCTCGCTGCGATTTGCAAAGAATATATAGGATGCAGAATCCAGGTCGATCGCCATCGAGTATAGGTCAATAGCCTCGTCGTAATCGCTTGCAGCGAAGGCAGCCTCTCCATTGGCAGCGCAGAGTGCGCTGCATTCCTGTTTGAAATCTGAGAAGAATACAGGTGAGGATTATCGCCTGCGCGACATTACTGGCTATAGACTCGCCGTTGGACCAATCAAGGCAGTCGGCATTGGTGATTTCGTCACTTGAAGCCATCATGTGTTGGTATGATTTCACGGCATCTTGAAGTTTACCCGCCCGAAGGAGTGCATCACACCGTTTATGGTGTGCATTTCGCCACAACGACTTCAGGTCCCAGCCAAAGAGCTAGACAAAGGATTCAGTTATGAAAAGCATTATACATGCATCATCTTGATTCTTGACGTACCACCACCAAATCCTCATATATTTCATGGATGTTCGATTTCGATGATGAATCGCGAGAGTCGAGAGCGGCAGTGAAATGGTCGGCAGCTTCGTCATAGCGTGCGCCATTCAAGGCTTTGATCCCGAGTTGAACGTGTAGATATGCCTAATGTGCGAGTTGTAAAGATGAGTGTTGATGACCAAGCATGGATGATACTTACTTGCACGATATCACATGCGAGAGTATCGGTATTCGGACAACCGGTAGCGAGCTTTGTGAGGAGCAGGTTTGCCTCGTCATGTTGATCTGCATTAAAAAGCGCGATGGCCTGAAATACGTGATGAAGTGAAGAATATGCGAGGCAAATGTAACACACCATACCTTGATCAATAGCAGAAAATGAAGGATTTCCGAATCCTGGTCCGTGTACATGGATGCAACATCAAATGCTGCCCTCGCATCCAGGACCCGGCCTTTTCCACAGAGGGCAATACCCTCGGAGATATAGCCCGTCAAAGAGGGCTGAATCCCGATGGACTATGTCACCGTCGAGTTAGCCCTTTATAAGGCGGCGATAATTCTCACCTTGATTGCGTCCAGAAGGGCGCGGTCCCAGTCGCATTTTCGCGCCATGACGAGTGACCGATGGGCGTAGGAAGTATGGTCGTTCGGACTGGTGTTGATATCTTGAGTGAGTAGTGTTTTGGCGGTAGATAAGTCTCCATTTAGACATGCAATACGGGAGGTCATGATGGCTAGGATCTGCAGGAAACATGCTCTAATTGTGGTATAAATGAGTCAAGAACGGAAGCATGCCTTTGAGCGATGGACGCAGGGAGTATGGTTGTTCGCATCGGTATTGATATCTTGCATGAGTAGTTCTTCGTCAGTAGATAAGTCTCCATCTATGCAGGCATCGCGGACTGTTGTGGTGGCAATAGTCTGCAAGAAGCATGCTTGATTTGTGGTATATGAGTCAGAGACGGAAACATGCCTTTGGATGTATACCCTGAGGTACTGTCCACTCTGAGATCATCTTATCGTCACCTCCACTGAAGATGTGATTGCCGTCCACGGAGAAAGTGACGCATGTCGTGGCGAATGAGTGCTTGAAGACGGCAATGGTTTGTCGATCTGAGAGCTGCAAGAGGCGAACATGGTTGTCACTAGATGCGGATGCGACGAGTGTGCCAGCAGGATGAATGGCAATGGCTTGGATGTGGTCAGTGTGGCCCGTCCAAGGATCACCGACCTGCTTCCAGGTTTTTGTATCCCATTCACGTATAGTAGGATCGCTATCACTGCCGCCTGTGAGAAGGCGTGTGCCATCGGGCGTCCACACGAGTGACATGTTATCTCCTATGTGAGCCTTGAATGATGTGACGTGTTTCCTCGTGCCTGAATTGTAAATTTGAATATTCTCATATGTTGCGATGGCAAGAAGTTCTCCAGACGGTGAATACCGTATGCAGTGGACATAGCCACACTCGATCGGATTTCCTTGCAGCTGCCAGGTTTTGGTATTCCACAGTTTCGTCATTTTGTCATATGAACCAGTGGCCAGCACTGTTCCATCGGGAGAAAAATCCAGCGAGGAGATCTCACCAAAGGAGTGTGCGATTTTGGTGAGTGATTTGCCAGTTTCTCCGTGCCAGACGATGACCTCTCCCTTGGTATCACCGCTTGCTATCAATTGCCCATCTCGTGATACCGCCAATTTGATCACCCAATTGCGATGCCCCTCCATCTTCTTCAACACAACACCTGTCTTCAAGTCCCACAGACGAAGCGTTTTGTCGAGCGAGCTCATAACCATCCGACGTCTATCAGGGAAAACTGCGACTGCAGTTATGCAATCTTCATGGCCTTTGAACGATCGCAGGGGAGTGGTGATTGTAATGAGCCCAGACATTTTACTGGATGTTGATGGTATGGAATACGGACGAGGCTAAACTTTGGAGGGATTATATCTTTCTCTAAGCTGCATGGAGGGTGTATGGTGTGTTTTATGGTGCTTCACAGCTTGCCTCATTTCAATAGACGCCCAGGATATCTAAGGCTGTTCGTGCCCACGCCTCCATTACTGTAATGCACTCACCCTATTGTCATACCCGCTGTCCTCGACAGTATGCACATCTGCAGCGCATGCATGCGTCCGACTCTTGTCTTCGCAGCTTCCAACATATATCCCATCGCATCAAGTCGAGCAGTCCGTGCTTTCCAGCGCTCTGTCTATCCTGCATGAATACCGTTGTTTTTTGCATCTAGCAGCTACTCCAGCTTATCACCACGTTACTCCTTCGAATGCATGTATATAGTTTACTGCAATATCAATTCTCCATCTAACAGACTTCGAAGATCCTTGTGTGCGCAAGATGCAACTGACTCGCCTTACATTTAACCTCTATTTGGCAGGTGGCAGGCCTCTTCCCATGTTGCATAATAAATGTGGAGCAAACTTGAATATGCTGACGGATAACGAAAGCCAACGACACTAAAAACAAAGGTAATACATGATTTCACCCCAGAACCATATCCGCACAGCTCTTAGCATTGCATTTTTACCAACTGCGATACCCTTTCCTTCCTGTGGCGAGGGGTGAATATACACGGGAATACAGGGTGCCTGCATCGACTGCCTCAGATAAAATGTAGGGGTCCCTGAGGATGACTCACGTCGTTAAGCCTCCCGTCCATTCCACTCCTTCAGCATCAGGCCCGACATTCCACCCTGGCGCACGTTCCAACCGGAAAACAGCTAGAATATTCACAACTGCGGCGAATAAAGAAGCCTCGGCGACATGTCGTCCAACACTGTTGAAAGGTGAGGCAAACCCGTCTATTCGCAAAACTCTAAGCGTCGTACCAAATACGCCTTCCAAATCCGAAAACGAAGGAAATATCATCACTGGCAGGGCCGTGTGTTGACGGCTCTTCGACGACTTTTGACATGTGACGCTCGGGTATGAACCTCGTCGGGTTAGGATATTTATCTGGATTGCGCGCCATAAACCTTGCATAAGAAGAGATGGTTATGTCTGATCTTTGTTCACTTGATATAATGACTCACCGTGCGTTGGGTACTACAGTAGCCCCTTAAAAACAGTTTTAGAAGAGGGATAGGTCTCTCAGTCCATAGACTGACCTTTTGGAATATAGTAGCCTTCCTAGATGTCGTCATTTACCGTGGCATGTGCGACGCCTAAATCCACAGTCAGTGACCGTGCTAACCGGAGTTTGACGAGTCAAGAGTGCTGACCCAGAGGGGCGACAGGGAACCACCTCAGCGTCTCCAGTATGATGGCATTGATGTAGGGCATAGAAGCGCGATCGTCCCAGTCGGGCAATCTTTCGAGAGTTTCCCCAATGACAGAATCAATCTCTGCTTGCGCACGTGTCTGCACCTCGGGATATAGAACCATCGCGAGCAGGAAGATGTATAAACTGGACGTCGTCTGGGCTTGCAATTGGTCAGTATATAGAAATCGCGTCAAAGTATACAGTTCCTGAGGCGGCTTGGAGCACGGAGAAAATGAGTAGAGATTTGTCACGAACCAGCATAACCAGTTGCACTGGATTCCTTGATCCCTTTCTCAAGAACAGCGGCCTCCCGTTCATCTTGTGTTTTAACTGGTATACGTTTCAATGCATCCGGCACTACGGATGGTGCAGCTGCCGTCCCCGCGGCCTGAGAATCATCATGAGTCTCATCTAAATAAAGACTCGGGATGGCAGTTTGCTGCTGTCCGTGGTCTGATTGAGAGCAGCTAGGTAACGTAATAATCGAATCAAGTACTTCCTGCCAGTACTTGCATACCAGGTCAGTAGACACGATGAAGGTGACCAGTTCTTCGAGGGCTATGACGTTTTGGTGACGGGGTCATTATCGACGTAGATGTACCCTGATTGCAAGGATGGGAAGCAAGCGTGAACTTCATCGCTGTCGAGGGAAGCCATTTGATCACTATTGCCAAGGAAGTGTCACAGTCGATCACGAGGCCTTCAAAGGAAGGACTTATTCGAACAAATTGGGGTGCTAGGCAGTTGTTCCATAGAAATTTCAAATCGGTCAACTGTCGGAGTTTGAAAACTTAACTCTCCTCGTGCCAGAAAGAACTGTAGATTAATACATTTGTTTGTTGTTATGTGATTCTGAAAGGCCTTGCACAAACTACCTCAACGTTCATTTCAAATTATTTGTTACATTCGAAGCTCCGAGTCGGAAAAACATGTATAAACTACTTGCAGTCTCGACCAGAGGTACGTTAATCCCTTACTGCATATACATGTTGACTTGCGCTGATGTTAAAGAATCAAAGTTTGGCAAGTAGACAAGAGTAATGGAAATTGGAACGTCCAAGATGACTGGAAGGCGAGCATGTTGGAAGACGCGTATTTGCGCTTACCAGCCAATTAATCGATGCTACCGTCTCCAAACAAAGATGGGCTCACCCAGAATTTGGGACCATACTCGCATCCGCCTTTTTCGACCGTACAGTCAAGATTTGGGAGCTGCATCAACAACTGATTCCTAAACGAATGGTGCTGGTGCCGGGTCTCAGGCTGTTTCATGTGGTTCCTCAAGATGGGTGGAAAGGGCCGTATTGGTTGATGCAAGAGGCACTGTCCGCGCAGTCGAATTTGCCCCTGGGTTGAAGTTGGTACGTCCGGCGTTCATTCCATTCAGAGATTTACGAGAGCTTCTGCAAGGTAACTGGCTCTTCCGATAATCATGTCCGCATCTACGAGTGCTTGGAACAATCATTGCTAGCCACATGGCAACTTTCAGAAGAAGTCGATGTCTCAATGCTCCCATCTGTGTCACTGTCCTCATCGTAATCCGTGGCGTTTGCGACACAAACACAAACAAGCGCAACTCTTGAGGGTGCTTCTGCAACCCTGGTCGCTCAAGCCCTGCAACAATCGTAAAACCCAGCTACTCTCAGGGACGACCCGGAATGGGGAATTGATGGAGGGTGGTGCATATCATGGTGTAAAGATAGATATTGGGGGGAGATCATCGCGGCTGTGGGGTATCTGGCGCTATCAAAGTATTGTCACACTCCATTTTGTGGCATCGCTCACTCTGAATCACAGATTATACAATTATCTCCCTCTCATCGCATTCATCCTGGACGCGACGCGTCACTTGCTACCTGGGCGGCAAGCACATCCTCAGCGGAGACGATAAAATGATCTTAGAGTGGACAGTGCCCAATTCAAAGGTATGTTTCCATCCTGGACTCATGTACCATAATTCGAGCATGTTTCACGCAGATCCCAGCCATCACGACAGCCCCCTTCGCCACAGTTCCGGACCCAACGCTCATCCGACAATTTTCTCACATCACTCTGCAGTGGCTGGCTGCTGAAGGGCCTACGTGTCACAGTTTCATCTGAACAGGCAACCACGCTTCATAAAGGTAAGTTCGTGTCCTTTGACAACATCATCTGCGTCTCAGATGTAGAAGCTTCACCCATCGCCCGGACTTCCCAGGAATCAGAGGCTGAGACTGCGAAGCCTACACTAGGGAAGCTCGGATGGTCGATCGAGAACTGATGATCTAGAAGGGCAGAATGACATGGAGCATGAGGAAGGAGCTATGCTACATCCAGGTCTCTGCCTATTGGATTTCCTTCCACCCGCCATGTTTTTGTGTTCCAGAGCTCTACTGTGTTGTCCATCAAGCCACTTGCCAGAAATGTGCTGTCTGGAGAAAAGTCGAGCGAGAAAATCTTGTTGGAGTGGACTTTGACTCGGATGGGCTGGGTGAGAGATTCGCCGTCCCTGTTCCAGGCTATGAGCTCCCCGCCAAAATCACTGTTTGCTATGAATTGCCCGTCTCTCGATACTGCAGCTACTCGTATGCCCCAGTGATGCCCCTCCATCATCTTCAATACGACACTGTTTTCTAAGTCCCATAGACGAAGGGTCTTGTCGTACGAGGCGGTCACCATACGGCATCCATCGGAGAATTCTGCAACTGTAAATACACTATGTCTGTGGCCTCTAAATATTTGACTAGTCGTGGTGATTCGGATGGCAGGATGTTCTTCTTCCGTTATTCTGCTCGAGGTGGACAATGTGGAGCACGATTTGCTGGAGAGCTTGTGAGTGTCTTGATCCAAGAGGTGCCGGGCCTTTTTGCTTCTTCGCAGCCTCAATCTGCATATTAGACGCCCAGGGCATCAGGCACTCGGACCGCTGCAAAGTGCAGGTATCTCCTAGTAAGTATAATTCCCATGGTTGCTTGTTCATTGGATCGAAGTATGAAGCTGTGGAGTAAAGGAGACTTGGCTGACGCCACTACTAACACGCTCGAACGAATATCCGGTCCAGTGTGATATTGATGCCCGCTGCGTTGAAGTGCGTTCGATGTTCGCTATCCGGCGAGCATCTTGCGATTGCAGCAGAGTCCAGACAGTAATATCTAATTGATAACCCAAGCCTGATCTATGCACCAGGGAATGCGCCGGGTTACTACACTAGATTACAGCCTGCCGGCCGCCACTGCATATGAATAATCGTGTATGCTCCATTGCAAACGAACTATGTACTTAAGTAGGTGCTTTCAGGATGTGATTTCGCAAGAGCCATGCACGAATCCAAACAACCGGATGTGTTACTCAACACGGTCCAAGTGCACATGTTGACTCAAATCCAGACACACGGTATCGTCCTCTGCAACCACCTCGAGAGCAGATGGTGCCTCTGCATGTCAAATAATTTTGAAATCTTGTATTTGCGAGGGGTCATTTGCAGGGTATGTATGATATATGAGGCTATGATAATGTGATCGTCGACGTGTTGTAAAAAACCATTCAGCTACAAGATGTCTAGGGTCCTGATATTCGTAATGTCAATCGAAGCCGGGTGTTTCATCTGCGCAATGATATATTGGTCCGACGCGACCCTCTTGTATTCTCCAACGTGTTGCTGCGCTAGCAAAAGTGCGCTGAAAGCCTGCCCAAGGTGAACCATCAAACGCAATGATTGTGAGTGAACATCCAAGTCAACTGACAACTCCTCTTCTCCAGGTGAGTTCCTGGACAACTCTACAGTGTCGTCTAATCCAGACTGGGACTCTGACCAATCCGCTACGCTCTCTCCTTCGTCTGCAAAGGTAAGCTGCTCTGAAAAATCAGGCAGCCCAAGGAGACGACGATCCCATGGACGGACAAGAAAGAACGTCTGCCGAGTGGGTCTTGCGCGCGAGAACTGAATTAGTGTCTTGTCCGCCGTGGTGATCAGTAAGTCTCGAAGCCCATCTGCTTTGACTTCATATGTGGAATGAGCAGCACGACCAGGCCTCCGTTTGACTTCCGTGACACGGAATGCGATGCAAGGAAGACGGAGTCTGCAGTTTGCGAAGAGCGGAGTAGTCGTGTTCTCGAGGAGGTCATACAACTTCAAAGCTGAATTTACAGGCACAATGTTTCGCAACAAAGAGACCGCTGTCTGAATCTCATCGTCAGACAATGATGGTAGGGAGTATGGTGGGATTGCATATGAGATGATGTTGGCTGGAAGGCAGCTATTGAACTCGGACGATTGTCCGACCCAGTCCAGGCAAGTGATGTCGCCCGACCGAGACACGATATCTTGCAGGAGCCGGCCGAGCGCGCTCTGCTTCCTCTCCCCATAGATGACAGGTAGGTGGACGTCGAAGATACCAAATAATGAGTACGCGGTGTCTTCCTGCACAGTGGTGACGCGCTTCGATGCCCATTGCAGTGTCTGTCTAGCATCTCTCATCCCTGGACGGAAGGAGATCAGGGCCTGTGCATCTATTCCCGTCGCACCCTCTAACTCCTTCATGATTGCTTGAGATTCTTTGTGGTTGAGAGAGCGATCGTTGAGATACAACGACCAATCCTTCTGGTAAAATCTAACGACTTTCGGAGCGACAAATTCTTGAAAGGTCCATCCCCGCTCGTTCCAAACACTGTTTGCTAGGGCACCGGGTTGGGACGAAGGAGGGACATCGGATAGGTAGACTATGGTGAGCGCTGAGTGGCGGTACCAGACGAACATGGATTGGACCGATTCTCCAAGCTCGGCGTTGTTGCTCTTATCAATGCAGCATGTATCCATCCACGCCCAGAGGTACCCCGCATCACCAGCGATTTTGCAGAACGACTGCAGTTTCGTGATGCCACCAGATCCCTTCAACTTGCGCACATCTTTATTTTGAATGTGGTGCAGCATCACCTCCGTCTCTTCCCACCTGTGTGATAGCAAAACACAACGGAAGTGCATCGCCACCACCTCCTTGATGCGTTCCATTTCGAGATCCGAATGCTTCGTTATGGATGACAAAAGCTCCTTGTACTCTTGACTTGTTTTGAAGGAGTTTAGCTGTGCTGCTCGGTCGCACAAAAGACCTGTAGAGGTGTTGAGCAGACGAAGGGGGGCGTTGCTGAGTTCAATCCAAACCGCTCTTCGAATAGCATCTTCTGCTTCCGATGGACAGACGTACTGCTGACGCAGATCTGCAGAACAAGATAGGCATTTCGAGACGAGGTAGCAATGTTCCATCACTTACCTCGTATCTGAGCTTCGGGAGCATCGTCCAACTTGGACAACATGATTGTGAAGGCCTCGATGGCCTCTTCGTAACGTTGTGCACCATGCAGCGCTGAGTGTGACAACTGGTACCCAACATGAGATGAAGGGTTGAGTTTGGTGACCTGTGCATCGCCGAAGTCAACATTAGCTACGAAAACGTGGATGCCATCGCACCATTTGCGCATTGAGTAGCGCATCCTCCCATAACATTTTACATAACTTTGCCTCGCTGCGATTTGCAAAGAATATATAGAATGCGGAATCCAGGTCGATCGCCATCGAGTGTAGGTCAATAGGCTTGTCGTATTCGCTTGCAGCAAAGGCAGCCTCTCCATTGGCAGCGCAGAGTGCGCTGCATTCCTGTTTGAAATCTGAGAAGAATACAGGTGAGGATTGTCGCCTGCGCGACATTACGGGTTCTAGACTCGCCGTCAGACCAATCAAGGCAGTCGGCCTTGGTGATTTCGTCACTTGAAGTCATCATGTGTTGGTATGATTTCACGGGATCTTGGAGTTTACCCGCACGAAGGATACCCTGAGGTACTGTCCACTCTGAGATCATCTTATCGTAACCTCCACTGAAGATGTGATTGCCGTCCATGGAGAAAGTGATGCATTCCGTGGAGGATGAGTGCTTGAAAACGGCAATGGTTTGTCGATCTGAGAGCTGCCAGAGACGAACATCCTTGTCACTAGATGCGGATGCAACGAGTGTGCCAGCAGGATGAATGGCAATGGCTCGGATGTGGTCAGTGTGGCCTGTCCAAGGATCACCGACCTGCTTCCAGGTTGTTGTATCCCATTCGCGTGTAGTAGGATCTTCCCTATTGCCACCTGTGAGAAGGCGTGTGCCATCGGGCGTCCATGCGAGTGACAAATTGAATGTTGTGTGAGCCTTGAAGGATACGACGCGCTTCCTTGTGCCTGAATTGTAAATTTGAATATTGTGGTCTGTTGCGATGGCAAGAAGTTCTCCAGACGGTGAATACCGTATGCAGTTGACTCGATCACCACACTCGATCGGATATCCTTGCAGCTGCCGGGTTTGGGTATTCCACAGTTTTGTTGTTGTTTCGTCATATGCACTAGTGGCCAGCACTGTTCCATCGGGAGAAAAATCCAGCGAGATGATATACTTGGGGTGTGCTTTTATTTTGGTGAGTAATTCGCCAGATTCTCCGTGCCAGACGATGACCACTCCTTCGTAATCACCGCTTGCTATCAATTGCCCATCTCGTGATACCACCAATCCCATCACTGCATTGCGATGCCCCTCCATCTTCTTCAACACAACACCTGTATTCAAGTCCCACAGACGAAGCGTGTTGTCCTCCGAGCCCATAACCATCCGACGTTTACTAGGGAAAACTGCGACTCCAGTTATCCCTTTTTCATGGCCTTTGAACGATCGCAGGGGAGTGGTGATCGTAACGGGCTCCGACATTTTACTGGATGTTGATGGTGTGGAATACGGCCGAGGCTAAACGTTAAACTTTGGAGGGTTATGTCTTTCTCCAAGCTACAGAGGGTGTATGGTGCATTTTATGGTGCTTCACACCTGAGGCTCCCACGTTGTCAGGCCTGTTAGACGTACCACTGTGTCGGTGTGCCTGGTCTAAGTCGAGGGGCTTTGAGTGATTCCCTGCCAGTACGAATAATTGTGAATATTTATGGGCCTTTAAGCTCACCTGGCGACAACCTGACACATCCGGACATAGTGCCGATGTTCCTGATCTATTCATAGATGCCGGAGGCTAGGAAACTCCCGTGCTTATGTCAGATACTCCTTGCTCATATAATTTGCTTCCGGTGGACAAATTTAGTGATTTCAGCGCTATCATTTGTACCTCTACCAACAAAAGGTGATTGTGATACAGAGACGATTTTCAATAAGTCTTGTCACTTCGTCTTTGTCTTCCTGTAGATATTGAGGGTAGCCGAGCACGGAACCTCGCCAGTGACAGTGTCTAGTTTTGGCCCTATGGAACAACCAGTTGACATTTACATGCTGGTCTCCTAAATATTCGCATCTCGTGCGCGTTGTTCCTGACAAGCGTCTACCAAGTCAGAGACGACTAATGGTTCAATATCGATTTCATTGAGGTTCCACGTCCGTACATACACTGCCCTACGACTTCCTCTATTCCAAGACTCTAACACAGTATGCAAGTACCGTCAACATATCAAAGGACTAATGATTATTGACCGAAGCTCTCCAGCATGTTGCTGGCTACAGTCCTCAAGTCCTTTGCAGTAATGATGATCCCCTCTACCTGCTCTGAATCTTGCATCTCCTGTCCCATCTCCTGTCGTCGCCTGTTCTCTTGCATGAGCCCCTCCAACTCTTCGACCACGTAATCCACATTGTCGATGAGCTGCTCGAGATCAGATTTCGAAGCAATCTGCATATACTGCTTTGTGCCATCCACAAGGACAAGAAGGAGCTTGAAAGAGCGCGCGTTGTTAATGTCATAGAGAATATACTTCCACGCGCTTCTCATCACGTCCCACCACTGCTGCTCCGTATCAGAATCGAGCGATGTGATCGATGTCTGTTGAGGTGTGATTTGGAGGAGGATGCCAGCTATGTAAAAGGTATGCTGCATGGGTGATTCGGAATAGCAGGACTGTGGAATCATGCTAATGCACCGATCTATGTGGCGGTCCCCAAACAAATGGGGGTGCCAGTCGGAATTTCTTGCGAGGGCACAGACTAGTTCGAGATAGCACAGGTCGCGGTCATAATTGAAAAAGGGGTCGGCATCATCATTGGTGGGTGTTGTACCTGGGTGTGGACAAACCACAGACAAGATAGCGGAGGAGAGCTTAGTCAAAACAATGTCCCGTAGCCTCGCATCGTCAATGACATCGATTGAGGCGATTTGTTCTCGGGCACTGCGAGCAGCGCGAAGAGCGGCATGGCGTAAATGGAGAGGCATGTTGCTGTCCATGCAGGCGATGAGCCTCTCGATGAACAGACGTTGTTTGGCGGGGCTGCAGCACACCCCCATACTACCCAGTAGCAAAAGGATGTCATATGCCGCTTCGTGGTCGTCGAAATATATGAAGTCGAGGTAGTCGACCACCCAGTCGAAGTCTTCTGGCGAGTGGAATTCATTTCCCCACGAAGACAAATCCCACACCCGGGCAGGCTCACGGGATACCTTGGCAGCAGCGAAAGTGAAGTGCAGTGCATTTCGCGGAGCTGCCAACGAAACCGAGGCATCGGATGACCTCACTCGTGAATAAATCTTCCTGCACACATCCAGGTTCCGCATGGAATAGGTTGAACCAAGATAGTGACCTCCGGTAAGCTCAAGGATGCGCCAAATGATATCGAGAAGCTTCCATGCCCGGCGTGCGACTCCTGTGCTATCATTGTCAAGCTCGCCTCCATTCCATGCCCAGGAAGCCTTTTGGAACTGCGCCAAAAGAGACTCGCTGAGTAGAGGCAGAGCAGAACTACATCATCTCTTTGTTAATCATGACAGAAAACTACCAAATGAGTCGATGGCACCTTTTATCAATCCGAATTATGTCTTTCTTGTCAACCTGAGCCCCGACCATGACGCAAGCAAGAAGAGTGCAATTGGCTACGATTTGATTTGACGGAGAGGATGCGGATGATAGCAATTTCGATATCACTGTTATCGCAAGGTTTTCTATGTATTTGTTCACTTGCCCAGTGACGAAGTGATAAGGAAGAAGATGTGACAACCGCTCATAGACAGAGTCAGGGCAAGCCTCTGGGAAAAAAGCACTCCAGCTACTGCCATCTGAACAAAGATCTAGAGTCGTGCTAGGCACCGTTCGGTCGGCTATGCGCACGTAAATCTCATAAAACACGTCGAAGTCTCCTGTCCCGCGGATAATGAATTCGCCGCGGTCAGGATATGCCTGAAGAACACGTCCATAGTATAGGTGAGTTAGAGCCGTTGTACATGCCGACGCCTTCTCCTCCAAAGACGGTACGATGCGCTGCTGAATGTCAACGCAGCTCATAAAAATATCAAAAAGCTGATGCAGCATGTCTGAAACATCAAGATCCAGGGCCCATTCGACCTGCGGGACAAGACTGGCAGCAGCGAGAAATATTTCAGGATCCGTAGATGTCTCGAGCAGCCACTTGACGCTATGCGCTTCGAGATCGCTGGTGGGTATGTCGGGGAGGTCGAGGTTAAGGGTGTCATCATTCTCCGCCAAAACATCCGTATCCTGTTCGAGCGGTTGTGCCTCTGAGTCCACAACATTTGTTGAAGAACTCGGAACCAAAGAACGCAGCCGGTTATGAAGCCTGGTGATGAACTGCCGAAGAGATCGTCGTGTGAATGTACCCATCGCAAGTACAGGGCCTGGGGAGTGAATGAGCCTCGAGTATCTTTGTAATAGTAGATGAGATTGTCACCTCTGAATACTTCAAACAATCGGGTCCATCCCGATCTGACGATACTAAACAATCGTTTGAGCACGCCTGACATGAAACGGTCAAAACCTGTGCACATGGAAGAAGACATAACTCACCTTGCAGTAACGTCGTGGGCCGCTGGAAATAACAGGAAACTCGTTTGAACACCAGGCGTAGAGCCCCTGCAATGTTGATTCAGACGTGGAACGACCATCAGAATTCGGGGAAATGATCTTACTGTCAACGCGGAACACCCGTAATACCATCGATATCGGCGTCTGGAATGGACAAGCAGGAGATATCAAACAAGCCATGACAGTCAGGGAATAAAACAGAAATCCGAAGACCGTCGTCCCGATGATGACCCAGGCGATGCTCGCCTGCTCGTACCACAAATGGGCGCCAAGAGCGATCCCAAAGAGAAGAAGAGAGATCTGAAGTAAGACCGGAAACGATTGCACGACGGCATCAAAATACCATGTGACGAGGCCGTCAAACTTCTCTTGCCTGCGCTTCCCTCGCTCCTCCTGCGAGCCGCGGCCATATCTGTTCGACTTGTAGTACCCGAGCCACTGCTTTCCCAGCACGGCCCCGAATGCAGCGAGCAAGCTCATGGACAAGCTCGCATATGCGATCGTTTGGATCCATAAGGTCGGCGCGCTCAGAGACCACATAGATGTTGGGTCTGCGGGAGTGGAGCCTGCCTCGGCGAGATTGCCGAGTCCGATCTGCACGAGTTGCTTCAAGAGGGCATTCGTAGTGTCGCTAGGGTCGGGACTGAGATTGGGCTCCATGGCGACGATGAAAGACGTGCTGACAGCGGAGAAAAGACCAGACTGGTCGAACATCAGTCTCCAAACGAAATACAGATAAGCACCCTGAACATACGAAGATCAAGACAATGTCCATGTCGGTAGTGTATCGCTCGAGGAACTCGCTGTCGTGTTCCTCTGCGACCCTTTTGTACACCCCCCAGAAACGAGACCGTTTGTCCTTTCCACTCTTCGACGCAATCGTCGAGTCCTGGAGGACATCCAATACCTGCTTCATGACATTTGCTCTGCGTGTGGGTGTGGTCAGCTGCGATCGCTTGTATTCAAATTTTGGGCTTACAATTCGCTTAGAGTCGGCTCGTCATTCTCTGCCTCAAGCTTTGCCACCTCACTGAGACGAATGAGGAGTATGTTTGGCGTCATTACTGACAAGGACTCACGGAGTCAAATCCTCGACTGGTGGAACATTGGATGTACTTTGCTGTGTCAGAGGCGCCGCCGGCTGTGGAGGTCCAGTATTCGAGCTGCAGTTATAGTAAGGAGTGGCGCAGACGCCCATCAGGGAAGAAACACATACATCCCTAATGGCAGCTCCGCCAAAGGTTCAACATTTATCTTCTCCCTGTCTTGCTGTTAGACAAGTGATAGATTTCAGGAAGCTGCAACTCACTCTTCGATGAGCCCTACCACGTCGTTTTGTGAGAGAAGCTGCTCATCGTTGTGGGTGCGTTGATCCTCGGCGTCGTCGGTGGCTGATACTTGTGACATGAGGAAGTTATAGGTACTATTGGATTCCAAGAAAGCTAGTGAAATTTGGAAGAGTCTGAGATGAGCGGACAGAGTGGACTCGGAGTGGTGCACAGGTGACAGCAAGTCATTTAGGCGGCTACGACTCGAACACGTGCTTGTGAGCGTTGACGCCGAAAGTTTTCATGAAAGCTCCCTGAAGTGAACTGAGACCTTATCATCATCATGGTGATAGATCCTTCTAGGCCCGGTCTTTATGCATGGCACTCCATTGAAGTAGTTCAAGCTGACATATATATGGAAGGGTGTGCACTGAGAGCTCTGTTTATACTGGACGTTGCGAACGACTCTTCGTGATGATGCGATGTCCCCAAAATGCCGATTGAGAAGGTTTTGTCAAGGAAGGGCAGCTTCATACATAATTTGCATGGCTTCAACCGAGCTTCAATGTCGTAAAGTTTCTTTGTCCAGTTGGCAGTTTGTCGATTTCACACGATTCTAAATATTTACAAACTATTTGATCGGTCGTTCAATCTTCCTGTGCAATCATTTATGCACATGCCTCGGGTGCGGGACATGCCCTTGGCCCGGCGTGACATAGTGTTCGTGTATATTGGCATATGATCAATTCCGTGCGTCCTTCCACCTTGTTGATCAAAGCATTCTTGAAACAATCTGACGACTTCCCATCTAGTCATGCAGCCACGCGCAAGCTGTTGCCAAGGACTTTCCCAGACTTCGAGACTGTCACTACCTCCCGATATGTACTACACCCAATTTCGACTTCAATCTTGTATTTTCCAATTTGATACCGTAAGGTGCACTGATGGTTTGTGGGTAAGAATGAAGTTGCACGACACTGATGTGGCATAACACTGTATTTATGCACAAGACATATTCTGACTACGACACCAGAGACAACCACAGTTCGGACCAACCCAATGAGCCATCCTATCACCTCTTATTAGTAGAGTTACGTGGGAGCATCTGATCCATTTGTAAGTTCTAACATATTACACTGGCTGACTTGATGCGATCACGGACTCGACACGGTTCTATGCGTTCATCCATCTGCGAGCACCGAGTCTCCGTATCGTCCGATCCACAACTTGCGTCCTAATGATAGCTTCGTAAGCCAAGCAGTCAGCACCATCCGTTATCAGCGCTTCCACCTCATATGCGTGAAGACTGGCCTCGATATTTGCGACCATGTAACTATAAATACAGGGTCAGTCTCACTGTCTTCATCCAGCTAATCCACCAACCATGTACATCCCTCCATTTGATACCATCTCCTACTCCACCACCACCCAATCACCCAATCCATCCTGGACATATAGCCAGAGAGTCGACGCACTCCTGCCGGAAAAGACTGGCTTGCAGGCGAATCTGCAGGCTGGAAAGTCTACAGCACAACAGAAATGGACAAGACGTACGTACTCATCCACCTGTTTATCAGCCGCGATCATGACCGTGATCGACAGCAATCTCAACAACCTCTTGAATTCAGGCGTTCTACCACGCCCCATGTCACTCGTATCCACGATCAGCGAGGATGGCGTAGAGAACCTGGCACCTTTCAGGTAAGACACGCCTCCATAATCTAATACATTCTACATGCTTACCTGGCTTGCATCCACCAGTTGGTCCAACACAGTGAGCAATGCGACAGACAACGCGTCCCTCTAATGGTCTAATAACCTTTTCCCATAGGTCACCAACTACCCGCCTGTCATCTCATTCACGATCAACCACAATGCTACGGGCAGCCTAAAAGATACGACCGCGAACCTGAAGAACGGCCAAGGATTCACCGTGAACATCATCAGCGAGGCATTCGTCGAGAATGCAAATTCGACTGCCGTAGACGCTCCTCCCGAGTTCGACGAGTGGGCTCTCAGCGGTCTGACAAAGGAGAAATGCATACGTGTGGACCTTCATCATTCGATACATGGACTAACAGTCATGCGTTCAGGTGCAAATAAGAGCCTCGCGCGTCAAGGAAAGCGCTTTTAGCATGGAATGCGAGGTAATTTCATTTCACGCCTAGCCCGGTCGTTCGCTGACATTCTCGCCTCTCAATAGCTCTACAAATCGATAGATATCACACATCCAGTCACAGGCGAGCACAACAGCACGCTCATCCTTGCGCACGTCAAGTACTTCCACGTGCGCAAAGACATGCTCACAAGCAGAGGTGCCGTCGACCTCACAAAATTCAAGCCTGTCGCGCGTGTGGGCGATATTTCATATGCCCGGGTCGGAGATACATACAGGATCCCTGTGCCTTCATGGGCGCAGGAGGAGGCGAAGATACAGGAAGCATTGAAGACACTCGCATCACTATAAAATAGAACGAGGGTGGCTTACCATTTCTGAGGAAGATATACCATAGATCATATAGATATCAGCATCCAGGCGGGATAGAGTCCGTCGCTATTTCTTTTCCCTAAGATAGACCTTTATAATTGACTAGCAAGCCGTACTTTTCCAAGTGCACATGTTGACTAGAATGCAGACACACGATATCGTCCTCTGCAACCACATCGAGAGTACATAATGCCTCTGCATGTCAAATTTTGAAATCTTGTATTTGCGAGGGTCATTTGCAGGCTGTGTATGATATATGAGGCTATGATAATGTGATTGTCGACGTGTTGTAAAAAACCATTCAGCTACAATATGTCTAGGGTCCTGATGCTCATAATGTCAATCGAAGCTGGGTCTTTCATCTGCGCAATGATATTATGGTCCGACGCGACCCTCTTGTATTCTCCAACGCGTTGCTGCGCTACCAAAAGTGCGCTGAAAGCCTGCCCAAAGTGAACCATCAAACGCAATGATCGTGAGTGAACATCCGAGTCAATTGATAACTCCTCTTCTCCAGGTGAGTCGCTGGACGACTCATCAGTATCGTCTAATCCAGACTGGGACTCGGACCAATCCCTTACGTTCTCCCCTTCGTCTGCAGAGGTGAGCTGCTCTGAAAAATCAGGCAGCCCAAGGAGACGACGGTCCCATGGACGGACAAGAAAGAACGCCTGCTGAGTGGGCCTTGCGCGCGAGAATTGAATCAGGGTCTTGTCTGTGGCGATCAGCAAGTCTCGAAGCCCATCTGCTTTTACTCTATACGTGGAATGAGAAGCGACATCCCGCCTTCGTTTGACTTCCGTGACACGGAATGCGATGCAAGGCAGACGGAGTCTGCAGTTGGCGAAGAGCGGAGCATTCATATTCTTGAGCAGGTTATACAAGTTCGAAGCTGAATCCACAGGCACAATGTTTCGCAACGAAGAGACCGCTGTCTGAATCTCATCTTCAGACAATGATGGTAGGGGGCATGGCGGGGCTGCATATGAGATGATGTCGGCTGGAAGGCAACTATTGAACTCGGACGATTGTCCGACCCAGTCCAGGCAAGTGATGTCGCCCGATCTCGCCACGACCTCCTGCAGGAGCCGTCCGAGCACATTTTGCTTCTTCTCGCCATAGATTACAGGCGGGTGAACGCCGAAGATACCAAACAACGAGTACGCGATGTCTTCCTGCATCGTGGTGACACGTTTTGATGCCCATTGCAGCTTCTCTCGAGCGTCTCTCATCCCTGGACGAAAGGAGGTCAGGGCCTGTGCATATATTCCCGTCGCACCCTCCAACTCCTTCATGATTTCTGGAGGACGAGGTAGCAACGTTCCATGGCTTACCTCGTATCTGAGCTTCTGGAGCATTGGACAACTTGGACAACATGATTGTGAAGACCTCGATGGCTTCTTCGTAACGTTGCGCGCCACGCAGCGCTGAGTGTGACAACTGGTACCCAACATGAGACGAAGGATTGAGTTCGGTGACCTATGCATCGCCAAAGTCAACATGGGCTACGAAAACGCGGATGCTATCGCACCTTTCGCGCGTCGAGGAGCGCATCCTCCCATAGCATTTTACTTAGCTTTGCCTGGCTGCGACTTGCAAAGAAGATATCGGATGCAGAATCCAGGTCGATCGCCATCGAGTATAGGTCAATAGCCTTGTCGTAATCGCTTGCAGCGAAGGCAGCCTCTCCGTTGGCAGCGCAGAGTGCGCTGCATTGCTGTTTAAAATCTGAGAAGAATACAGGTGAGAATTGTGGCCTGCGCGACATTATTGGCTCTAGACTCGCCGTTGGACCAATCAAGGCAGTCGGCCTTGGTGATTTTGTCACTTGAAGCCATCATGTGTTGGTATGATTTCACGGCATCTTGGAGTTTGCCCGCCCGAAGGAGTGCATCACAGCGTTTATGGTGTGCCTTTCGCCACAACGACTTCAGGTCCCAGCCAAAGAGCTGTACAAGAGATTCCGTTATGAAAAGCGTCATATAGGCATCATCTTGACGTACCACCACCAAATCTTCATATATTTCATGAATGTCCGATTCCGATGATAAATCGCTAGAGTCGAGAGCGGCGGTGAAATGGTCGGCAGCTTCGTCGTAGCGTGCGCTATCCAAGGCTTTGATTCCGAGTTCGACGTGTAGATATGCCTAATGTGTGAGTTGTAAAGATGAGTGTTGATGACCAAGTATGGATGATACTTACTTGCACGATGCCACATGCGAGAGTATCAGCATTCGGACAACCGGCAGCGAGCTCTTTGAGGAGCAGGTTTGCCTCGTCATGTTGATCTGCATTGAAGAGCGCGATGGCCTGAAATAGTACGCGATGAATGGAAGAGTATGCGAGGCAAATGTAACATACCTTGGTCAATAGCAGAAAATGAGTGATTTCCGAATCCTGGTCCGTGTACATGGATGCAACATCAAATGCTGCCCTCGCATCCAGGACCCGGCCTTTTCCACACAGGGCAATACCCTTGGAGATATAGCCCGTCAATGAGGGCTGAATTCTGATGGACTATGTCACCGTCGAGCTAGCCCTGTATAAGGCGGCAATGATTCTCACCTTGATTGCGTCCAGAAGGGCGCGGTCCCAGTCGTGTTTTCGCGACATGACGAATGACCGATGAGCGTAGGAAGTATGGTTGTTCGGACTGGTGTTGATATCTTGGGTGAGTAGTCCTTCGGCGGTAGATAAGTCTCCATTTAGACATGCAATACGGGAGGCCGTGATGGCTAGGATCTGCACGAAACATGGTCTAATTGTGGTATATATGAGTCAAGAACGGAAGCATGCCTTTGAGCGATGGACGTAGGGAGTATGGTTGTTCGCATCGGTATTGATATCTTGCATGAGTAGTTCTTCGTGAATAGATAGATCTCCATCTATGCATACATCGCGGACTGTTGTGGTGGCAATAGTCTGCAAGAAGCATGTTCTATTTGTGGTATATGAGTCAGAGACGGAAACATGCCTTTGGATGTATACCCTGAAGTACTGTCCACTCTGAGATCATCTTATCTTCACCTCCACTGAAGATGTGATTGCCGTCCACGGAGAAAGTGACGCAGAAATTGGCGAGTGAGTGCTTGAAGACGGCAATGGTTTGTTGGTCTGAGAGATGCCAGAGACGGACATCGTGGTTGTCAGATGCGGATGCGACGAGTGTGCCAGCAGGATGAATGGCAATGACTAGGATGAAGTCAGTGTGGCCCGTCCAAGGATTACCGACCTGCTTCCAGGTTGTTGTATCCCATTCGCGTATAGTAGGATCCTCTTCATCGCCGCCTGTGAGAAGGCGTGTGCCATCGGGCGTCCACGCGAGTGACCAGTTTAATGATTTGTGAGCCTTGAATCCCAGGGAAAACTGGACATGGCCAAAACGGTTGAGATCAAGCGGAATATGACGAATCCAGAAGCACCATATTTCACTATAGGAGACTCGCTGTGGAGACAAATAGAATATTTCGCATCTGTTGCAATCTTCTCGAATGTTGTAGGATATGTTAAGAATATTGATATCATATTTCAGCATATTTCAATCGAGTTCCACTGGTACGACAAAATCGGTTGTATTCGGGTGAAATATGCTATAATCTACTAATACAAATGCTTCGACCTACGACCAGAAAACACGATATAGGATGATGGTGATAGAACTAGCACGACAGTGTAAAGCAGGCAACCTCGACGGCAGCAAAAGAACAGGAGCGACGTGGACAGGCGAGGAGGGAGACAATCGGGAGGAAACCGGCAGGCAATAGCAAAAGAACAGGAGCGATGTGGAGTGAGACAGGCGAGCACAGGTAATTTGGAAGCGACCAGCAGGCGATGGCAGGAATGATGTAGACAGTAGAGGAGTTAGACGAGCGAGCAGGCGCTGTTCTTCGTCCAGCGCCCTGCTTTTTCCTAAGAAGTCTCAGCGACTTGATAATATGAGTAGCAAGGCTGTACTTACGAGTTCTCTAGCCTCCCTATCATAAGACTGTGGACAGAAGTGTCAGTAGAATGAAAGGATATGGTATCGAGGACGGTAGTGGTTGTCGGTACAGGTACCAGCTTCAAGTTCGAACTTGGAACAGTCTCGGAGTCATTAGACTGGACAACATAAAGAAGAGTTCCACTTACTGAGCATACAACCTTTGTTATGATACATACAGTGATAACATACTTAAATCGAAGATTCATACAATCTGCTGAGGAAGTTGGCGACAGTAGGAGGATGATGACTTGGCGGGAAGATGATGTTATGAGGAGAAGTAGGAAAAATAGGGTTGCCCCAATGAATTATAACTTTGGGGTGAATGATGTCACAAACTCTGCGCAAACAAAAGAGTACGTACTATAGCTAGCCGTTGTGCGATGTATGTGATGCAGCACGATGTGAAGTAGTCGATGAATTGCATAGCAGAAGTGCATGCGGTGCACGTGCGTCGTGCGAGCGCTTGACAAACTTTAGTGCGATCGACAACGCAATGGCCGCAGTGTGCGCATCAAATCGACAACGATGTAATGTTTTTACGATGCGATGTGTAGACGATCGTGTCGTTGAAGATTACACAATATTATAGCATAAATTATATGTCTAAACAATATTCCACTTGATCTCAACCGTTTTGGCCATGTCCAGTTTTCCCTGGGCTTGAATGATGTGACGCGTTTCCTCGTGCCTGAATTGTAAATTTGAATATCTTCGTTTGTTGCGATGGCAAGGAGTTCTCCAGACGGTGAATACCGTACGCAATTGGCAAATTGACACTCGATCGGATCTCCTTGCAGCTGCCAGGTTTTGGTATTCCACAGTTTCGTCATTTCTTCCCAATGTGAACCAGTGGCAAGCAGTGTTCCATCGGGAGAAAAATCCAGCGAGGAGATGACATAGGAGTGTGCTTCAATTTTGGTGAGTAATTCGCCAGTTTCTCCGTGCCAGACGATGACCACTCCATCATCATCATCACCGCTTGCTATCAATTGTCCGTCTCGTGATACCGCCAATTTCATCACCAGACTGCGATGCCCCTCCATCTTCTTCAACACAACACCTGTATTCAAGTCCCACAGACGAAGCGTTGTGTCCTCCGAGCCTGTAACCATTCGACGTTTATCAGGGAAAACTGCGACTGCAGTTATGTATCCTTCATGGCCTTTGAACGATCGCAGGGGAGTGGTGATTGTAATGAGCTCCGACATTTTACTGGATGTTGATGTATGGAATACGGACGAGGCTAGACTTTGGAGGGATTATATCTTTCTCTAAGTTGCAGAGGGTGCATGGTGCGTTTTATGGTGCTTCGCAGCTTGCCTCATTTCAATAGACGCCCAGGATATCTAAGGCTGTTCGTGCCCACGCCTCCATCACCGTAATGCACTCACCCTATTGTCATACCCGCTGTCGTCGACAGTATGTACATCTGTAGTGCATACATGCGCGTCCGACTCTCGTCTTCGCAGGTTCCAGAATCTATCCCATCGCATCAAGTCGAGGAGTCCGTGCTTCCAGCGCTCGAATCTGACTGTCTATCCTGCATGAATACCGTTGTTTTTCCTATCTAGCAGCTACTCCTGCTTATCACCACGTTACTTCTTCGAACGCATGTATATAGCTTACTGCAATATCACTTCTCCATCCAACAGACTCCCAAGATCCTTGTGTGCACAAGATGCAACGGACTTGCCTTACATTTAACCTCTATTTGGCGTCTCTTCCCATGTTGAATATGCTGACGGATCATTAACGAAGGCCAACGACACTAAGAACAAAGGTAATACATGATTTCACCCCAGAACCATATCCGCACAGCTCTTAGCATTGCATTTTTATCAACTGCGATACTCTTTCCTTCGTGTGGCGAGGGGTGAATATACACGGGAATACAGGGTGCCTGCATCGACTGCCTCAGATAAAATGTAGGGGTCCCTGAGGATGACTCACATCGTTAAGCCTCCCGTCCATTCCACTCCTTCAGCATCAGGCTCGACATTCCACCCTGGCGCACGTTCCAACCGGAAAACAGTTAGGATATTCACAACTGCGGCGAATAAAGAAGCATCGGCAACATGTCGTCCTACACTGGTAAAAGGTGAGGTAAACCCGTCTATCCGCAAAACTGCAAACTTCGTACCAAATACGCCTTCCAAATCCAAAAACAAAGGAAATGTCATCACTGGTAGGGCCGTGTGTTGACGGCTCTTCGACGGTGACTTTTGACATGTAACGCTCGGGTATGAACCTCGTCGGGTTAGGATATTTATCTGGATTGCGCGCCATAAACCTTGCATAAGAAGAGATGGTTATGTCTGATCTTTGTTCACTTGATCTGATGAATCACCATGCGTTGGGTACTACAGTAGCCCCTTAAGAAACAGTTTTAGAAGAGGGATAGGTCTCTCAGTCCATAGACTGACCTTTTGGAATATAGTAGCCTTCGTAGATGTCGTCATTTACCGTGGCATGTGCAATGCCTAAATCCAGTCAGTAACCATGCTAACCGGAATTCAATGAGTCAAGAGTGCTGACCCAGAGGTGCGACAGGGAACCACCTCAGCGTCTCCAGTATGATGGCATTGATGTAGGGCATAGAAGCGCGATCGTCCCAGTCGGGCAATCTTTCGAGAGTTTCCCCGATGACAGAATCAATCTCTGCTTGCGCACGTGCTTGCACCTCAGGATACAGAACCATCGCGAGCAGGAAGACGTATAAAGTGGATGTCGTCTGTGCCTTTGGTCAGTATATAAATAAAATAGAAATCGCGTCAAAGTATACAGTTCCTGAGGCGGCTAGGAGCACGGAGAAAATGAGTAGAGATATAATGACCATTGCAGATTTGTCACGAACCAGCATAACCAGTTGCACTGGATTCCTTGATCCCTTTCTCCAAAACAGCGGCCTCCCCTTCATCTTGTGTTTTGACTGCTATACGTTTCAACGCATCTGACACCACGGATGGTGCAGCCGTCCCCGCCGCCTGAGAATCATCGTGAGCCTCATCGAAATAATTCCGATCAAAAGGCACTTGGAACTTGCCATGCTGTTCTTCACATGTTCAAAGGGCATGTCCACAATCATGGGAACGAGGGTTCTCTGGACTATGGCATCCCTGACAAAGCTCGCTCCAGGGAGCCAAGGAGGAAGTTTTTCTACTGTGGGTGTATTAGAATAGAACTACAACTGATCGAAGTTATACGCACATATGGGGAATTGTGTTACAACAGCTGCGACCTCGGGCCTGAATACTCTTACATCTATCTCAAGTGAGCGTTCAATGAGCGCGAGGAAGGGATCATTGACGGGCGCTATAGCATAGTCATACATGATTGACATTATGGTAGACGTGCTGAAGCTACGTAGAAAGTATTGTTCAGCCACGCAATACATGAAAGGAGAGATTACTCACGTGTGTAAATGGGTTCCATACAAATCCGGAGAGGCTAGTAGGTTCAGTATCAAACTGCGAGCATTGCGCATTTGAATCGGACGGAAGGATAACACTGCTTCTAAACGGAATGCTTCATGGAAGATTCGCCTGTCTGTAAAGACATGATAAGTAGGATAAGAGAGCTCGAAGGGATGATATACTAACGAAGTCTCCACTTGTCTGAGTAGGGTAGAAAGGTAGTGGAGTAGTCATGACCAAAACTAGGACTCATTCAACAACGGGTACATCAAAAGATAGAAGGGCCTCACAAGTCAAGAATATGCACGAGCCCTGGAGGTCTCGTGGAATAGTTATGTGAACGACGGTCGAGCAAGTCATGGGCAACTCTTTCGGAGTTGATGATCACGATATCCTGACTGAAGAGTCGGGTGTAAACGATTTCCCCTGTGTCGCAATTCAGTACATCCAGATCCACATGTCGGAGGTTCTACGCACCATACTCAGTTGCCCATCTTGAGTATGCTAACCATGGATGATCTGGGTCGATTCCGATCACATTTCCAACAAAAGGGAGAGGTGGAGGACCAGGGGGTAAAGGATGCTTCTTAGCGTCTCTCTTCTTTTGCAAGGATTGGACTACCACGAAAGATACAAGCGCTATGAGGGCGAGTGGAAGTACTAGTGTTGGGGTCATCGTTCAAACTGAATAAGTAACTGAAGCTCCCCAGTATGTGTCTGGATTTTGTGCGGCCGGTGACCCCAGCTGTGGGGCTATGTATGTTGTCCCCGAAACTTTGGACAAGTGTCGATTCTTGACGGCCCCGAACCCCTTGAACAGTGTCGTCGAATTGGCTTCAGTCTGTGGAGATCGATTGTATTGGACCTGCATATATTATTATCTGCACGGCTAGACTGTAGACAAGACTGTAGCCATTCCATACCGCCATGAACGGTACCTTTACGGCCTATAATGCACAGTCGGACAGTGTGCCTGCCCTGAACGTTAACTGCCATGCTCTGCAGGGTGACCGACAGCCATGGCAACGACTTTACTAGTCCACATTAGCTTCAGCCTTTTAACATCCAAAACCGTTTATCACAATAATAAGTTATTTGATATTGACATCGTCTTGCAGCTTCGATAGAAGCCGATCCATGTGTGACAAGCAGTCAGATTAGCTGCCAGCTGGACGCTGGCGGCATTTCTAGCCATACAGGGTTGTTATGAAATCGTCTAGGTGCTCCACTTCCTGATTTGCGTCATGAATGTAAACTCGTTTAATAACTGGATGACTTTCCGTAGGCTGAAATATTCTGATTAGAATATCATATCATATATAAACCTATATTAGGCAGGTGTGCCGCGATGCCGCTGTTCATTTCCAGTCAGTTCGTAACCATGTGTCATCTACCCCCCCCAATAAACCTTAATTCTATTGGGGGGGGGGTACCCCCCCCCCAATAGACTTTAGCGACGACTTGCTTCCGTTTTGGGCCACTAACGCCAGCAATATCCGCTGACATAACCAGCCTTGCTCGAGATGCATGGCACGCAATGCGGCACCTTGCGCAGTAATATTGAGGTACCTCCCAACCCTTCGCCAAGTATGCTAATGTCTCTCTCTCCTGCCACTATCTAGGTGATACCAAGTGCCCACTACGACATGCTTGGTCCTCCGTGCCAGCGTTGATCTATCCGTGGATTTCCATGTGCAGAGACATCATGACGAGGAATTGGCGTTTCATACCAGGCTTGCGCAAATCCTGCAGTAAGTAGTGAAGAGAAAGTGGATACATCAACGCCCATTGTAGTGATGAATGCTCTATCATTTTGGCTAACGTATAGTACCTGCCATGGAGTGTTGATGCGAGGATTTGGAAGCAGTTGGGGTCGGCAGAGGTATAAACGATGTGGGTGCCGAGTGTCAACACGCTCTTGTCGTGACATCTCGGTCCCAGCAATGATAGCAGCAGCGAGGACCTGAAATCTTTCATCGTCGTCGAAAAGGTTAGCCTCGTTTTCGTCAAGAAGCAGCCGCTGGATTGTAAGGCGATTGTCCATCAAGGACTGGACTAAATTCAATTGAACGAGCGCACGGCAGATTATTCCAGTATAGATTATCATATCATCGGTATTCGTAATATTTTTGAGACTCCGGTATATTCTGTTCTGGATTATTTTGCCTACGGAAAGTCATCCACTTTGGCTTTGTTCGTGGCAGGAAACGTTACCTTGGCACTTTCAAAAACGATCAAGGTGATGGTTGGCATGCGACTCGTGCGAGCACTTCAAGTTGCAGGGTGATTGATCATCCGAGACTCCCTCTCCTGTAGGTCATGTACTGCTATGACTATTTTGGCTGCAGCCCTGGCCGATATCTACGATACTCACTAGCGAGCGTCTTGATGACGCCACTTGCATATTCGCTTTCGGGCCTGTAGCTTGACGTACGAGCAGTCTGTGCTTTACTCATTGTTACTCACTGCGGCAAGCCCGGACACCGGATGGCAACAGGCTTATCTCTGTGTCACATGGCCCGGCGATTAAGACCATCCCGGGTGTCATATAGAATGATCTCCCACTTCAGGTTGCAGGTCCTATGTAGCTGAGAAGTCGTCGACGAATGTATGTGACGAGCTTCTTGATATTTTAAGACGACACTCCACAAGGTCGAGCCATGCTCAAGGATCGCCCCCGAGTGCCGCTAGGCTTTGTCGATGGCATTATGTATCCCGTCTGCACCCACTTCTCGGCATTTTGGCACCTTTCGGCACCGGATCTCCTGTTGTGAAGTCGTCTGCGATTTTTGACCAACTCTTGTGGCTATCTCAAAGATAGGAATGTAGAGTGGGCTTTGCTCGCATACATAATCAATATCTGCTGTAGTCATCGAACATCGAACATTTTCTCCCCGACCGGTGAGGAGCAAGAGTCGATCGGATATGAGGTGTTATACACTTACCTGGCAATCAGTGCATAATACGACATCCTCCGGAATGTAAGGTATAAAGAGCGGAGATACAACCCTGGAGGTGTTTGCGTGGGTGATGATCCATTCACCCAATAACACAATTTGTGACGGGCCGATATCGTGACGATGTAGAAAAATCTGGAACACGATGATGGGCTCCGTGGTGCGCGCTGCTTGCCCAATCTTACACCTTTTTCATATATCGTGTATGTATGTCTTCTCCTTCTATGATCATATCCTTCTGAAATTATCGGATCTCTCCAGAACATCCGCCGCCCATGCAGAAGTTCGATGCGATTAAGCAAGAAGCCACACGTATATATAGCTATAGGAGGCGCATCACCGAGTTGCATAATCGCCGTCGATTACCCCACTTCCCCGTTGTTATAAGGACGGTCGTGTTATATACAGTTTGCTTACCCACTGCTCGAATCATGGCCCTTGCAGTTGATCGCCACCTTGCTATCCTCGCTGGCATTTCTCTTTCCTTTGTCGCCGTCAAGGCACTCAAGCGGTTCATCAAAAAGCGACAGAATAACGCTCCTCTTCCTCCTGGCCCAGTGTCCCTCCCACTGTTGGGGAGCGTCTTATCTATCGACGCTTATGAGCCTTGGCTGACTTACACTGAATGGGGTGCTGCGTATGGTACGTGGACAGATAATATAGAGCATACGTGGTGTGAATCATTACATCAGGGGACTTGCTGTTCGTGCGAAGTCTAGACGAGGAAATGGTCGTGGTCAATTCCCAGCCCATTGCAGAAGCCTTACTGGACAAACGTTCTCGGATTTACTCCGATCGACCATACCTAGCAACACTCGAGCCGTGAGTTCGTTCAGTATTCCTTTATTCAACCATTCTGAGGTTCTCGCAGATATGGCTTGTCGATCAACTTTGCATTTATAGCTTATGGCGATGAATGGCGTCTCTGCAGACGACTTTTCCACCAAACTTTCCGTCCCGACTCTGCAGCAAAATTTCGCCCGATGCAAATCCAGCGGGCTCGCGAGATTGTCGTCAACCTAGTCAATGACCCTCAAAATTATTACGACCACTTCGCAACGTCAGCGAATGATTTTTTACGAATTGAACGATTATTTACCTATTCACAGATTCTCGTTATCTGTTGTGATGTCAACAGTATACGACTACGATATCGGTGCTCGTGATGATCCTATGGTGCAGACTGTGATAAAGGCACTGGTTCCAGGCTTGACCGTGTTGACCCCAGAGAGAGCATTACTGCTTAAAACCTTTCCCTTCTGTGAGCTCAGCTCTCCTGGATGAGACAACATTAACGTGACACGCACTTTTGTGAAATGTAGTACTCAAGGTACCTGACTGGTGCTGGGGATCCTCGATCAAGCGTAGTGCTCGAGGTTCGAGGGAGCGCCTCAATGCAATGGCCGACATACCATTTCGATATGTGCAGCAGCACATGGTGGGTGTTCATCTTCCTCGTGATTCTAGACATTGACTCGGCTCTTGGGAAGGCCGACGGCTCGTTGGTCGCTCAGTCCTCAATGGTTGCAGAAAATTTGCGACGGATGGAGAGGCAAGAGGAAGCATTCAAGCCCGCATTCGAGAATGCGTTGAAGAAAGCAGGTACTACTGCTATTATAGGTAAGTCAGCCTTTTAATGAGCAACGTTGTACTCTCGACATACACTAATGTCACACAGCTTCATATGAGACGGTAAATGGTCAACTCCATCATGTTGACCGCTACTTATCGTCATCACAGAGTGCAGCAACTTTGATGGTTTTTTTCCTGGCCATGGTATTATATCCTGACGTTCAGAAACGCGCACAAGCGGAAATCGACTCAGTGGTTGGAAAAGAACGGCTGCCAACGTTCGAGGACAGAGCATCGCTACCCTACATCGATGCAGTCCTGCGAGAGACTTGGCGATGGCAGCCTGTTACACCTCTTGGTATTCTTTCCCGCCAAGTGATCTGGCCTGTGCTGAAGATGACCTCATAGGCGTACCACATGCTGCCTCAAGTGATGACGTATATAATGGGTATTTCATTCCAAAAGGTCCGTTGTTTTGTCCCGGAATCAACGCAACGATTATTTATAGTATCGTGCTTCAGGCGCAATCATCACATACAACACATGGTCTGATATGTTCCTCTCAGCTTTTGTGGTACTGACTTGATTCTAGGGCCATTACACGGGATGAAAAACGGTACCACGACGCATCTAATTTTATACCAGAGAGGTTCATCGACAGTAATGGCGTGTTGACAAATGACGACCCCGCACAATACATTTTCGGCCTTGGCCGGCGTATATGTCCAGGTTTGTTAACTTATTCTAACCCTATAAAAGATCCACCGACAGATAGACTTTGATCAGGGCGGTACAATGCTGATTTCTCCGCGTGGGCTGCCATTGCGACTATGTTAGCCACGTTGGATATTTCTTCTGCCAAAGATGACCAGGGCAAAGTGATCAGCTTTACTCCCGAGTTCATCCCAGGAGTGGTCCGGTACTTGACTTTCTTCGTGTTATTATACCCTCTCGTCACTGACCGTTTCGTTGCTTCAGGTTTCCTGCGACCTTCCCTTGCAGTATTTCGGTCCGGTCTCATATTCATTCAGACACTGTGGACAGTTGGCGAACTGCCGAGTTTTGACAGAAGGGATGGCAGTTTGCTATCCGTGGTCTAGTTGGGAGCAGCTAGAGGCAACGTAGTACTAATCGATCGAGTACTTCCTGCTAGTGTATACTAGGTCAGCAGATGCGACGAACGTGTCCAATTATTCGAGGGCTATGACAATTTGGTGACGGGGTTCTTGCCATTTACAATATCAAAGTTTAACTTAAGGATGAGATCATCGGAGCTGGGTGCCAGACACACAGCTCCTTCGTGCTGATGGGTGGTTTCATGCTTTATGTGGATGGGGAACCCTGCCTCACCCTACGCCCTGATTACATTCTTAAATTGATACATGAAAGGTGTGCATATATTGATGTCCCTACCCTAACAAAAAGCCAGATTCAAGACAAGAACAAAGGTAATGCGATATCGAAAGGATTCGTGATGTTTCAGGTGGCCTGGTCTGTTATGCAGCTCTAAGTGGGGACACTCGCTTTTGTGGTTCTCAATTTCCTGTGTGGTGAGTCAACATGCAATGTCCACATCCAGTGTACTGAAGTCGACCTAGTCAAGGCCAGAGAATTACATTGAGTATGTTCGCATGCACCTCAGCAATTATACCGTTGCTGATCCTGTCTGCCTTAGTGTCAGCGATACGAATTCACTCAGCTTCAGATCTTGCATCATGTCTTTCGCCAAGTTATAGAGCTGATAGGCTGGGCTGAGATTCCCACATCTCGAAAGCTCCGAGTTTCAACATTTGATGGCAGCATCGAACTCGAAATGAAGGTGCGGCAGCCGGCCTTCAGTACTCAGCTGTGGTGCAAGGGGAGGAGCAGTGAGGAACGTGAGATGGAGGGCGATGCCATCTGCGGCATGATGCAATTGTAAATTATAAATTATAGATAGAGCACCAACGACTTTAATGCATGAAGATGACCGTGTGCATCCGTTCCTAACAGCCTCAATTGAAGCCACTGTGGCACCTGTACCAGTCGATCCTGTCAAGCTCAGCGAAGCAAGCTTATTTTTTCGTGCTTTCCCACTATTCCCGCCCATCATGCTCTCGAAGCTTCGAAGAATTCTTGCTTTATGGACATGTTCTTCTTCTTCAGCTCCACCCCATCCACCCCCTTCCCCTTCATCCCCGGCACCAAATCCGCAATCGAGAACCCACTCTCTTACTTCAACAGCCCCATGTTTCACCACCCGTGACTGGTCTCCGGTGGCTGTAGATGTGAATCTCGAGGCAAAGCTGAAGTCGGAGCAGATGCTAAGGTGGGGCAGATGATAAGAACGAGCAGAGTATGTGGCGTTAAATGAGCTGTCGACGACACCGGAGATGACTTTGATAGTGGACCCTGCGATGGCGTCGAAACCTTGTTCTTCACGTCCGCGGAGGCTACCGGGTACGTCTACAGGTATGTCTGGTGGAAATGTAGTGCGAACCGTCGCGATTTGGGCGAGGTCCCTGGTGCTGTAGAAAATAAATGTTAGCGCGTCGAATGGCAATTGATGTTAGAACTTGGGAAAGGAACAGTGATTTAAAGTAGACAAACGAACGATATGAATGATCAAGAAGCTGAAACACCCACCTAACAATACCAACGCCTTCCTCGACACCCACAGCACCAAAATCCACATTCTCCAAAAACTCGCATGACAGCCCATCAAATTGATCAAACAGTACCACTCCTCTTCACCAGCGAACACAGCATTATGGTAACGCTGGGTGCGCGAGACCAGGCGTGCGAGGTCTGATTTAACAATGGCAAATATGAGAAGTGGGAGGAGGACATCGCCTGATACTGTCGTCGGCTGTTGGACATGGGAGATGGTCAATCGGGGCGAGGAAGTGGGATGAAGACAGAGGGGGATCATGTAGTCAATGATGATGCGAGGGGCTAGGCGAGAGAGAAAACTTCTCAGGTGACCCGTGAGCTGCGTCCTCATCGGATTGTGGATAACGCGTCGGGAGAAACAACGAGCGGGGAGAAGAGATGAAAGATTGATGTCGGGGAACTTTGTTGACAAGAGTGAGGAGCGAAACGTCGATTTTCCGCTGAATATACGTATTAGGTCAAACTGGTGATAAGTAACGAAACCATAGAGGAAACGAACCTAGATAAGTGTCCGTGCAAGACAGAGAGTGAAAACCACTTAAGTATTTTCTTTGGATAAAGGATCGCACATGAGTACATGATTTGACACAAACTCGGGCGTGAACTTCCCCTGTCCTAGATATTACTCAAGCGGGAGCAGCAGAGATGCCTACGAAACCGTTTTCCGTAAACTGAATTGTCACAATCGATGAAAACGGACCTCAACCAAAGTACCGGCACACCCATGGATAAACACTGCGAAGTGGCCTTGTTGTTTCTTGAGCCTGAAGAACCGGCTCAAGAGAGATAGCATGAATGTCACAGACATACTAGTTAAGAGTAGACCAGAAAACAAATGAGAACAAAACATCGAGCACTGGCGACGATAAAACTTACCTCTGAGTACACCCTAGCAACCTCCTTGCGAGTCCTCTTGTTGCGCACCTCACATTGCCATGAAGTTCGCCTGAAGACCCATGACTTCAACGAAACGGGCGCACTGATACTTGGTGCTTTGATGACGAGTTTGACGGTGAAGGAGGTTGAATCTAAGTCTATCCGTTTATCCGGAAAATGCCGGATGGCACCCAAATCGGTGTGTTATGTCGGAGATTTTTTACCGGCATCATAATGGTCACGCGTTACAATCAGGCTCAAAATGATTTTGACCTTCATTACGACCTCATTACGACGCCTTAAGCGGAGTTTGAATATCATGCTGATGCAATTCTGATTCGGATTACTGATATGACTTATGCCTAGGCGAGGCGACACATGCTGCATCAAACGGTTCTGACTCTGTACGCCTCTTTTCCAGTCTCATTTGTATTCTTTATTCTCAACCCTTGACCATCTTGTCACTTTGATTTATCATCTTATTCTCTCGCATACCATCGATAACAACACCTTTTGTTCACTCCCATCGTCTATCCGAAGTCTACAGTCAGTCCAAACGTCTTCCCTATCCAAAACTCGTCGTTCTTCTGCTCAACAATTCTTTCAAGCATCTCCAATTTGTTTAAACGAAACATATTATCTCCTCAATCATTGTCTGTATTCCTGACGGGCTTTGACACTTGGTCCTCGGTACGCACTCCGTTACTCGCAGCTTTACGCTCTCACTCTAATAATATATGATCACTATCAGCTTGCTCGTTGCTCATTTGCTACTTGACATCAATGCCTAAGTCAAAACAACGAGCATCAGACCTTGTGACGTGTGATCGATGTGGAGTGAATGTCCGTGCGCGTGGGTTAGGATCCCATTCGAGGTCTTGCGCGAAGAAGGAACGGGAACAGCAGGAAGATGAGGAGTTTGTTAGCATAGTTCAGAAAGCCGAAAAGAAAGGTGAGCACTCAAATCAGTTGTCTTTCAATGATGTGCTCGATAGATGGTTGATAATTTTTTTTACAGAACTTCGAAGGCAGCGTCGCAAAATTCGTAATAATTTACAACGTTTGGAGGATGCGCAATCATCTGCAGGTGAGCACTCATATTTTAACAATGTACTATGGTTTAGAATTTTCTTCTTGCAACACAGTGAATGCCACCGCGATATGGGCCGCAGACTCAGACGTTGGTACGTTTGATTCAATTTGATTAATGTTATGCTAAGACTAACAGTATCAGTTATGCAAGGGTCTTCACCTCGCCAATACCCTCCGGCGGACCCATTACCTGACTTCCACCAAACCGATCCTGGTCCCAACGAACTGGATCCTGGTCCCAACGAGCCCGATCTTGGTCCCAATGAACCATATCCTGGTCCCAACGAGTCCAATCCTGGTCTCAATCAGCCTGCGCACGAGCTTGACGATATCAAAGTCGAGCATCATCCTCACAGCCAAATTCCTTCTACCGTGCATCGCTTTTCTGAGTTCTCGTTATACCAAAGTAAGTGTTGTCTCATGTAGCTACTACTAGTACATTACCATAAGCTGATCATTAGTGCATAGTTTCAGAACGATACAGTATCTGTTCCCCTCGGAAATGAAGTGCGCGAATTCGACATGCACTACCGCCCACTCTGGGATTGGGTCCTTGACTTATTGCGAGACAAACGTCTTGCACCTCATTTCGTATTTGATGCTCAACGTCTCTCGAAATTCAACGGAGAAAGATTTGTACGTTTTATTTATGAACCATGGACTGCCAATGCGTTTTGGAAGGCACAAGTATGTTTCAATATTTGATCTATTGTTTGTTTCTTTAAATTAATAGTATGCTACAAACCTGTTGTAATTGTAGTCGCAGCTTCCGCCAGATGCAAAACCACTGGCATTCATCCTCTATGCGGACAAGAGTAAACTATCATCATTTGGGAGCCAAAAAGGCTATCCAATCATTGCGCGCATCGCTAACCTACCGGTTCATATTCGTAACAGTAATACTGCCCTAGGAGGTGGTCGTGTCGTCGGCTGGCTGCCCATTGTTGGTGTATTGACAAGCTTGTTCAGTTCATAGTAATGCTGACTGCCATTATATTAATTCAGATTGTTGAGGATCAAGAACATGCGAAAAAGAAGAACTATGTAGACTTTAAAAATGCTGTCTGGCATACATCCTTCTACCAGCTTCTTGTCTCGGTTGCGAAGCACTCAAATACAGGCTATTGGTTTGAATGCGGAGACGGAATCCGACGTCATCTCTGGCCCCTTATTTTGATCTTAAGTGCCGATTACGAAGAACAGTAAGTCATAGTACTACAAGTTTACTATTGTGAGCTGCTCATGTACAAATTATAGATGTGTCATGGCATTGATCCGTGGGCTTAAGGGAAAATTTCCGTGTCCAGTTTGTTTGGTTCCACAAGACGAGCAGTCCATTCTCCGTACCCATGAGCTGCGTACAAGCCACCAATCTGAAGACATACTCCGCACTGCAAGATCAAAGCTGTCTGAGAAGGAAAAAGAGGGTCATCTAAAGGCTTTCTCGCTTCGAAACGTTGAGGTATGCATTTCCCTCCCAACTTACCCTTCCTCTTACAATGAATGACTTGTATTTCAAAAAATTCACGACCTCGTATGAAAAACTTCACTTCCTTTCCATTTTACCATTTCTGCCGTGATATCTATTACTATTGACAAGTTCGCTGATGTAATTCAATTGTAAGAATGTCTTCTCGAGAATTCTTCATGTCGATGTTCATCGTGCACTTTCTTTCGACCGCCTGCATACAAACGAGGAAGGATTATGGGGTGACCATTTGTGGAAGGAAGTAAAGTTTTGGATTTTGGACCTCGGGCGTGAAGCGGCTGTCAAACTCGATAAAAAGTATGTATTGTGGCTATAATATATTGCCACTACTTCTGACTCAGTGTCTTAGCTTCGATGAACTTCCACGATGGCCTAATTTAACACATTTTTCATCTGTCATCGCAGTTGATTTCACTGATGGTTCTGTTCTCGGCGATCTGTCCAAGGTTTGTCTGCATCGTCATAAATGATTTTAGGTACTAACACAAACTTAGATGATTGTCTTTGCGGCGCAGGATATCCTTACTTCATCCCACTGTAAACTGGGACAGTTACTTCTTCGTTGCATTCACTACTACATCGAGTTTGATATTTATGTCTCATTAGAAGTACATACAGAGGATACAATTGCAGCTGGAAGGCTGGCACTGCAAAAGTTCTCAGAAATGATGGATGTAAGTTGTTCCGATGTTTTCAATGACAATTGTCTGACTTTTCATTAGGAATATATTGCACAATCACACCCCGAAACCAACAAAAATTGGAACTTTCCAAAGAAACACTTGGTCTCACATGCATTCGACGATATTCTAGCCAAAGGTGTGACACGTAACTACAGTACCAAGCCAAATGAAAAGATGCATGGCTCTTTACGAAAAATTTATCTTCAACGCACAAATTTCAAGAATGTTGCTTCTCAGGTTCGTTGCTTAACTATATTGTTATGCAGATTCAGACCAATAGTTTTTAATTGTTACAGATTCTACACTATGATGAATGGCTTCTAACTTCGACATCTATGCGCACTGAACTCGACGAACTCGACAAGTACAATCAACGAGACACCTGTGACCCCAAGACCAACGAAGCCCTGGATGACTCCAATGCTGGAACATCTGAATCTACTACTATTCACGCACATTTAGGTTCGAGGCAGGGCAATCACTCTTTTTCCGACATCATGCACTTGCATGGAACTGACAGGGCCTTCACCGACTTTCGGATGAAGCTAAACAGCTTCCTAAATGGTTTTCTGCCACAGAATAACATTCCGTTACCAGATGGAAGGCGCATTCACCTGCAAGCAGAGGATACAGTACGTTTACCTTACATTCAATTGATAATACTGATGCATTTCTATCAGATAACAGAGTTTAGGTTCTTGCGGATCAATTATGAATCACTAGTCGACTGGTGCATGCACCAAGACTTACTCCGATGCAGTCCAAATTTCTATGGATCACCAAGGTACGACTGCGTCATGGTGAACACTGCAAACACACCATTTTTCGCTCGCCTCGTATACATGTTCAGTTGTCTGGTTGGCAGCACTGAATTCCCTCTCGCACTTATTCATCCGTATGACGTCGGTATTGCCAATAGTCGTCGGAGGCGGGATAATGATATGGGATTGTGGCGCGTGCGAGCCAAACCTCGCTCATCTTCTGAAATCATTTCTGTTCGGTCAATCGTTCGGGGAGCTGCTCTCGCCAGAAATCCTGAAACAGATGGGGATTACTTTGTCATCCACACTGTGGACACTGACATGTTCCTTCGAGTCAAGGCACTCCAGGCTAGTGCTCAATCATTGTGAGGCAAGCCATTATCAGTATTATTGGTACGTTTTTGTCTCCTCATCTTTCGCTTGCAACAAACTTTTATTGATATGCTCCTTCGCAGATCAATAACATGTACTAGTGGTAGTATTACAGATATCTCCCATACCCTACCAGATGCACCTATTTGCACATTCCACGCAGTTCTGAACGACACCCAAAGACCTCGTCAGCCAAGATTCCCTGCAACTTTTCCGGCAATTGAAGAATTTACGATGTGATGTGAGGACGGCCTCTCAAGAACGACCTCACTGCTATTGTAATGCTCTATGATGGGCGCCTGAGCCTTATAATTGGCACTCTGATCGCATGCATCATGCACAGGATGTATCTCTGGTGAAGAACTGGTACTTGGAGCACTTCCTCCTAACCAGCCAGTCAAAGTTCGTATATCACATCAGAAGTTGTTCGAGTTGCTCAAGTGTTCCGTCCTCAATGAGCTCAAGAGTCAACCTGAGAATGCGATGACTAAAAGAATCTCTTCCGTCAGTTGAAGGTGACGAAGTTCTTCCAGACAACTCCCACCACCGCCCATCCTTGATCTTGTTGTTTTGCTTCATCGCACTATCATGCCCAGTAGCTTAGAAGGCCGATGTATCAGACTTGAAAGTGAGTTACTCCATATCACCTTCGCATCCGTTTGGTGATCATCACACTCTATTTACAGTTGTCAGTAGAAAAACACCTTAAATTTCCCTTGTAGCGCATTCCCACAGGCATCTACATATCCATCAATCTTGACTTGAGCAGGCACTGGAAATCAGCCATTGGAGTCTTACCATTTGATGAATCTATCTTACGTTCATCTTGTATTGTTGTATTGCCTCTAATTCATTGACTTAATGTTGGTTTTCAGACACAGTGTCAAGCGATGCTAGAACCGGCACCTTACCCTCGAAGTCGAAGATCTTGTACCTACTGGGACTGCAGTATTCCTCATATCAACACCATCTTCCAAAAGGATTGTTACACATTGTCAGCATATGGCTAGGTGGGCATCTCAGCGCCATGATGGAAAGTTCTGACAACTGAGCTACTGTGTTGAGGGTAGCGTTGCTATTGAACTGAGGTGACTTCGAGGTGAGTTCAATTCGGTTCAAAAATGAGGCTTGATTCGTTTACACCTCATTGTAATAAGCATCGAATTAGGAACGAACAATCCTCAAACGTGATTAGGTGACAGGTGTCTAGGCCATCGTATAAATTCGTGCATCGTAGATTCGTACTGTGAGTTTAGTATTATATTCACAAAACATGAGTTTTCACCAGTGGAACAGTTCTGCAGCTATCTTACGGGACTCCGAAAGCGGCTCAAACACATTAGCAGTGGAGCTTCTTGACGTCCAAAAACTAACATCTATGGGAAGTTGGGTAGCAGGGAGTTTACTAAATACCATTTCTGCATCAAGTATGTGTCTTCTTTCAATGCCATGTTGATATTTTGGCTATTGTACAGTATCCTGGACATGAACGACACCATCCCCATCGACCTAGAACTTAATCTAACTAGCATGTGCTGCTACTAGCGCTGTCTCCCGTGCAGCTCACACAGTTCCTCGCCTGTCAAGCATCAACGTGACAATTCGACACTCAGCATCAACATCATCAGTCACACACGCACACATGACTTCAAGGACACCCACCCCCACAATACAAAACCAGCCTTCAATCGAAGAACTCACTGCACAGCATGCCAAGGCACTCGAAGAGGACCGAAAAGATGCTCTGTGTGAATTTGAGTGTTATGAACGTGAACCAGTCATGTTCAATGCGGGCGAGCATGTGGCTGATCTCATTTGCTTCTGGGAGGTGAGCTCGACTTTTCCTTCACATAACGAAGGTGCTAAAGTCAATTTAAGCACATGGAAAAAGTGTATCCACTACTTTTCCGTGTTGCTATAGATGTCCTGCCAGCTCAGGCATCCTCTGTGCTGTGCGAACGTGTATTTTCAAGCTTCGGGCCGAATCCATTACACTTCTATTTGTTCCACCTCGACCATTGAACCTAGAATGAACTCTCACCTCGATTCCGTTCCGTTCAATTCGCAGCAACACTAGTTGAGGGTATCTTGGAGCACACACTCTTCAAATCAATTCCTCATGTGGGAGGTTCAGCTTGATCGGATAAGTATTTTCATGCACGGCAAGATGGCAAGCCCTCAACGTTTACCGTTTTACAGACGTAAGTGACCTTATTGTATCTGAATCGTAAGACTTGATCTGTCCGCATGTTAGTGTGTAGACTTGCAACGTGTACTATCACACATTGACCTGCATCGTGCTGCGATGATGATTATGTACGTCTTCATTGCGTGTAATTTACCATTCAATTTGACTTTTTCGGTCACAGCCTCACAGCCTCATGGCCTCAATGAGCTAATCAGCACACCTGGACTGCGTGTATGATTACATTGAGGTCACTCCGACACCACCCGACTTCAAGATTGCATAAAATAGCATCAACTGTGAGACGGCTTTGACTCGACACCCTGCGACCCACCCTCTCAGGTTCCAGCTCGTTGAGCATACAACTCCTCCCCATTGCATAATAAATGTCTGACTCTGGCTCGAATCCAATATCCTCAAGTTCTGATTCAGGCTCAGACTCGGCGGATGAAGGTGTCCAACGGTCTGTGGCTCCACCGGGTGGTAACGCTTCTATCGAGCACTACCAAGAGGTACACTGTTGCTTTCATTCAGATCGTATATACTAAATTCTAACATACACCTTGATACATTAGTATATTAAATACCTCCAGCTTCAACAAGGGCGGCTCCAGCAGCAGAATACGTCTCTGAATGAGAGCAACAACATTCTTGCTGCGCAACAGCTGAAACGTTCTCGCAAACGCCCTCAAATCCCATCATCCAGGGTACCATCTGTATCACAAGGATCTGTAGCACCATCCATGTCTTCTGCATCCTCCGTCGTAGCTTCTGACTCATCGAAGATGGGTGACATCGACTCGGACAAGCTTATTTTAAGCTTGGCCAAAAAGTATGCACTCACTACCGAGATGTTCCTCCCCGACAAGGTCATTTTTCAAACAGACTGTCCTGATCCTCTAGTCGATTTCTCGAATCCAAATCGTTATACGAAGAGGTCTACAGAAAAGGATGCACTTGTTGCTGAACTCTATGCATCCATTGACCATGTGTTGCATGCTCGGATGCGAACAAATCTGTTCTTCAACCAGGTGCGTAGTTTTTCCTACCTCAAGTCATTAATATTATCGTTATAAATTTAACCAAAACTTCATTTAGTTTGGGAGTGGAATGCAGCAAGCTCGCTCTTCATTCCTAAACAGCCTGCGTACTGTTGCAGGTGGCATCTTCAACATGCCTAACGAATATTTCGTTTCCAAATACGATCGTACTTCCCTCCGGCAGGTCACAGACTTGATTGGATGGGAAGCAGGCAAGGGAAAGATGTATGATATCTTCAAGGCGCCGATACTTTACCCTGACCACGTTGTGAATGAGAAGAAAATTTTCAAAAATTGGATCGTCATCGCAAAGGTAGTCTACTCATCAATCACAGACCCAGCTACTCATATGTTGCTTCGAAGGTTATCAAGGTTGCGATATGTGGAAAGATGTCATTGTATTCCAAAGCGCGTGGCGGACCACCTTCCTATGCCAAGATATGGAGGCTTACAAGCTGCACTCCTGGCCTGATTGCATTTGGTGTCACATCGGTAGGGTTTCAGTACTCTAAATTTATACTGAGCTGATACTCATCACGCCCTGTAGATCATATTCATCCTATCTCCGGACCAGGAATTTTCGGGCGATGGAGTTGGTGCTATTTCCTCGATCGCATATCACTCCCTCTTTCAGACAGTCAAGAAATTCTTCATCGTTAAGTGGACCCACCAGCGCATCAAATCTATTGTCGACGAAATCAATGGATATGTCTTCGGTGGTACTGTAAAGATGCAGCCATCCGATGACACTCAGTGTACTGTGGAGTGCGTCACTGAATCACTCGATCGCATCATGGCTGCGCTAGACGCCAGCGATTCAGACTCGAACGATGAGTCATTGGAATATGTCAACTTGCAAGAGCAGGCTAATAAAGATGTGCACCTTGCCACTGTAGCTGCAGCTCCAACCATCACAACCTCGCAACCTACTATGTTCACCGTCGACACTCCTCGACTCGAAGTTGCAGCCCCAGGGCCTGCTGTCATTCCACAGCCTTCTATCTCAACTCCACCTATCCCGACACCCATGGCACCGCATGCAGAGACTTCGGCCAATCCCCAGGATCAGAGTGAGGATGCATTACCAGCCGCCGGGCTTATTGGTGTTGCCAAATCTCAGGCAAAGACATCCAGGGGCAAGAAGAAAACTAAGTCGTCGGCCAATGATATCACAACTATTCGCCGCTCCTCACGTCACACAACAACATGAAATTAGAGTCTCCTACTTTGTAGTTGTGTTTCTAGTCTTACTATCAAGATCTGATCACACAATTCCTACAGACACGAGATTTTAGCTCCATTGTAATCTGAGAATGTTTAGGTGTCCTTCGACCCGGAATGCATACATATACTATCCAGACGCCCTCACATACCCATAATCATGAACGGAGCGCTGACAAGCGCGACACCTCGAAGTTTGGCGTTGATCTTCATGCTGGACGCCCCCACATACCCATAATCATGAATGGAGCGCTGATGAGTGCAACACCTCAAAGTTTGGCATTGATCTTCACGCCGGATGCTACCACATACCCATAATCATGAACGGAGCACGACACCTCGAAGTTTGGCGCTGATCTTCACACCAGACACTACCACATACCCAGTTTGCGGATTCAGATGTGCCATATTGATAACCTTTCAGCTAGTTCCTAATTACCTTGTTTACAAGGTTGACACTCACAGCCGAAAAGATAAAGTTATGCGGCCGTGGGAAGCAATGGTCGATTTTACGATATATTTTCTCTACTAGATGCTCGCAGGGTCTTTCTCAACATCCTCCACGGTCTGCTTTACTTTCCATTGTTGCTCTGTCTCCTGGTCCTTCTTGGCCAACATTTATGTCTGCATCTTTTCATACCACCATTTCTGTGTTTCCATGTCTAACCTCGCCAATCTCTCGTCTTCAATTCGCAAATGTTCGCAGGGGTGCGTCATCAGCAACTTTTCATCGAAATTCCGCAACAATCGAATATTGTCACGGCCGCGATGTAAAGAGTTGGATCCTGGTGGGCTTACACAAAAGCGTTACCTTTTGAGACTCTGAGTGCGAGTAGGATGTTCGTCCCTAGGAGACTGCCTGTAGGATTATCTCTTGATATAAAATGCAAGGGATATCTAATTTTAAGATCGAAGAAGGGAGAACAGAGTGATACCTTTAGCGCGTCTGAAGTTCCGAAGAATTTGTCCGAAGTGTCCGGTAAGTCGACCGGTATGTCCGACCGTTGTCCGATGTTGAGAACGAAGGTCCGAAGTCGCGCGAGGCTTCCGGTGAGTTTCCGGTGAAACAGTAAGGTTTCCGGCGAAAGAATAGGATCTGCGTAGTACAACTAGCAAAGTCCGTTGAAAGACTTAAGGAGTTTTCAATAGCAAAAATTGGCAGCGGTCAAGCCAAACAATCGATCAGAAGAACAAAATCAATTGCGCGAAGTATCAAAATCCGAAAGTGACTCCTACTGACTATGACTTTGAAATGAGGGAAGTGAAGTACCGTCCGAGTATCTAGCAAGCCAGAATATATCCTATGGCGTGAAAGTCCGGAATCTACGTAGGCGAAAACTGTAGCGCGATAAGACATCCGAAATGTAATAAGACTCAAGGCGAGTCGCTTCAAGAATATACATGTAATAACGCGCGAGGAGCATATCTATACGTATTAGCAAGGATTTTTGATGTATGTTCCCTTGGGTATAATCAATAACAGATAAACAAGTGAAAAACGCACCAGCGAAGTCAAACGGGCAAGGATAGGACATGGTACGGAGGATCGGAAAAGCTAGAAAGGCCTCGGGAATGGGCGGACGACCTTCGGACGACTCAGAAGAATGTGCGGAACCTTCGGAAGGTCGGAAGTGTGTTGGGAAGCATAATATGTGATTTCGACCAGATACGTGTCCAGCGCCGACCCGAGTGTTACAGCGACCTCAAGTCTGTATTGCTACAGTCTCATTAGTTCTTCTCTCCCAGATATCGGCTTGGGAAATCTCCTGCTTGAGCTCTCAAGCTATAGCCTGGGGGTACTCCTGCGCAATCTACTATCTTCAACTCGCAATTGTATGTCCGAGGCCCACCCACCCAATGCTTTTGAGGTCAGTATTCAGTGAAAACGTCCAAGGCCTGGGTCTCACCATAACATTGGTCTCAGATAACCTTTGCAACGACAAGAAGTACATTACATCGTGGACTTCAGCAGGATGGAGCATGTCAGCTCCAACCAAACACCATGACGAATTCTCCCCCCTGAACCTGCTCAAACTCGGTGAGACAACTTCAAACATCCCTCTTTGGTGATTAAACGCGTGGCCATCACAGATGTCTCATGGACACGAACCCCAGCTTGGGTCGAGCTGACATCTCCTAGCGTACACCACGATCACGCATTCTTTTGGTCTCTCGCATCGCTTGGGTTTCTAGAAACTCGCTCGAAAAGCCTGGAATCATCATTAACGAATCGTCCTTCTCCTCAGCACTAGGTTTCCCTTCCTCCGGACAATCATGTATTATCCTTTGATTTCCTTTACTACATAAGCACCCATCACACAAGCCAACTCTTCCTGCGAGTACGACGACGCCCGTGTTCCCATCTTGCAGAGTCGATTCAGACTCTACCTATTACTATTGTAACAACATGTCATTCTTCTAACCTGTTTTATGTCTGAATCGACTCGCATTCTTCTGGCGCCACCCAAACGTCCATCTATTAATTTCTCAACCTACAATAAAACACGCTGACCCATTTTATTCAAAGTTACAACTAAGAACATCAACAAGAACAAGGCCGCTGCCACAGCTGCTAAGGATGGAATGATCACCCACCGGCTCCTGAACCCTCGCGATGTGTTTCAACCTGCAGGTCGGGGGCGAACACTCAACAGGTGATCACCCAGGAGGTACAACGTGTTCAGGCTGCTCGACGAACTTCTTTCTATCTCGTCTCAAAGACCGAGACACAGGAGGAAGTTCAAGACGATCGTAATGTCTTCTGATGCTCCCGAGACTGACATAGACGAGCAAACGCAACACGAGGCAGAAGTGGTGGCTGTTCTGGATGTTGTGGTGGCACCTGAAGCTGACCCCGATGGTGACGAGTGGGGCGATCTCGATGCTGAGGATTTCGATGATCCATTGATGGTCAGCGAATATGTTGTCGAGATCTTCAAGTACATGAAGCAGACCGAGGTACGAGTCTCCATATATTTTTATCATTCCATTGTAATTAATGAAACACCTTCAGCTTATAACACTTCCTAATCCGAAATACATGGCATCGCAAAAAGAGCTGGCCTGGTCGATGCGTGGAATCCTTCTCGATTGGCAGGTGTAAGTACATGCACGGTTCCGATTACTTCATGAGACTGTGTTCCTCTGCGTGAACATTGTCGAAAGGTTCTTGTCAGCATGCGTCGTCTCCCTCGCTAAACTTCAACTCATGGGCATTACGTGTCTCTCCATTGCTTCCAAAGTTGGAGAAATTGTCGCACCATCCATCTCGCACTTCCTTCACTGTGTGGACTCATCCTACACTGAATCCAATATCCTTCTCGCAGAGCGGTACATCCTCAAAACAATCGATTGGAACTTGAGCTATCCAAACCCGATGCACTTCCTGCGCCACACACGCAAATCAGATGATCACGATGGGGAAACACTGGAGTGGCGGTTGCTGGCCACACCACCTTCCCTGGTGCTGCTGCGCCGACCTGGTCGGGACACCTCATTCTCGGCAATGATAAATGGGTAAGTAGTGTATGTGCCATGTTCGATGTTGTTGATAACATTTCTGGGTTCTAGACTCTAAATCATGCCCAGAGTGATGGGAAGAGGGCGAGCAGGTGTCTCTTAGCTGAGTTACTGGCCATTCGTGCAAGAAATCGAGCGGAAAGGGAGTAGCTAGCGGCGGCAGGCTTGGACGGTGATGAGTATGAAACTTCGTAAGTCCGGTGACGTGCATTATCATTCAATATCCCTTCATCACGACTATCACTCACCCAACACAACTGACAGTCAGCAGCAAACAGAGCAAGAAGGATGGGGGAGAGGGTCATTTTCACCGATATTATAATGTAGATTAGTATTTGTATTGACATCTCGCAATAACAATTGATATGCAATGCATGCTCATCACCACCTCGTTAGGATGGCATTAAGACTTGGTTGATATGCATATTAAAACTCAGTGGGTACCATTAAAATGGGCATTAATACTCGGTGGGTACCATTAAAATGGGCATTGATACTTGGTGGGTACATTAAAATGCCTATTATGTCATCATGTCGATGTGCATTTAAATGGGTCAAAATGCTGACTGTTTGATCATAATGTATTATAATAGGTCCGTGTCGTTAGGCCATTTTAATGGATTAAAATGCCGTAAAAAAAGTTCCGACATTATTTATTACACCTAGCTGTTCAACGTTTAACACTCAACGACTGCACTATTGATCATTAAATGCTCGATTACACCTTACATCGTCTAGTACTAAGTTTACTGATGTACTGATTGATCATCAGCTCCCTCTCCTGTAGGTGATGCACCGCCATGACTACTTCGGCTGCAACCCTGGCCGATATCAACGATACACGCGAGCGAGCCCGCCTCGAATTTCGATGATGCCACCAACATATTCGCTTTCGGGCCTTCAGCTTGATGAGAAGTCTGCGCTTTGCTCATTGCTACTCGCCACTGGAAGCCCGGACATTGGATGGAAAGAAGCTGACATCCGTGTCACATGGCCCAACGATGAAGATCCTGAGTATCATATGGACTAATCTCTCACGTCAAGTTGCAGGTCCTAGCTGAGAAGTGGTTAATGAATGTATGTGACGAGCTTCTTATCTTTTCAACCGTTTTAACATCGACATCGCCACAAAGTCGAGCCATGCTCAAGGATCTCCGCCGAGTACCGCCAGGCTTTTTCGATGGCAACAAAATGAGTCGTCTGCATTTTGTGACCAACTCTTGTGGCTATCTCAAAAGATAGGTATGTAGAGTCTAGATTCACCAGTAATCCCTGCTTCTCTTATTCAACTATTTATGTGGGCTTTGCTCGCATACATGATCCAGATCTGCTGTAGTCACCGAACACCGATCATTTCCTCCCCGACCAGTAAGGAGCAAGAGTCGATCGGGTACAAGGTGTTATACACTTGCCTGGGAGACGGCGCATAATACGAATAAAGAGCGGAGATACAACCCTGGAGGTGTCTGCGTGGGTGATGATCTATCCACTGCCCAATAACACAATTTGTGATGGGCCGATATTGTGACGATGTAGCAAAATATGGAATACGAAGATGGGCTCTGCGGTGCATGCTGCTTGCCCAATCTTACACCTGTTTCATATCTTGTGTATGTATGTATGTCTTCTCTTTTCATGATCATATTCTTCTGTGATCATCGGATATCTCCAGAACATCTGCCGCCTATGCAGAAGTTTGATGTGATTTGAGCAAGAAGCCTTATGTTTATAGGCGATGGGAGGCGCATCACCGAGTTGCATAATCGCCAGCGATTACCCCACTTCCCCCGTTGTTATAAGGACGGTCGTGTTATATACAGTTTACTTACCCACTGCTCGAATCATGGCCCTTGCAGTTGATCGCCACCTTGCTATCCTCGCTGGCATTTCTCTTTCCTTTGTCGCCGTCAAGGCACTCAAGCGGTTCATCAAAAAGCGACAGAATAACGCTCCTCTTTCTCCTGGCCCAGTGTCCCTCCCACTGTTGGGGAGCGTCTTATCTATCGACGCTTATGAGCCTTGGCTGACTTACACTGAATGGGGTGCTGCGTATGGTACGTGAACAGATAGTATGGGACATACGTGGCGTAAATCATTATATCAGGGGACTTGCTCTTCGTGCGAAGTCTAGACGAGGAAATGGTCGTGGTCAATTCTCAGCACATCGCAGAAGCCTTACTGGACAAACGTTCTCGAATTTACTCAGATCGACCATACCTAGCAACACTCGTGCCGTGGGTTCGTTCAGTATCCATCTATTCAACCAGTCTAACGTTCTCGCAGATATGGGTTGTCGATCAACTTTTCATTCATAGCTTATGGCGATGAATGGCGTCTCTGCAGACGACTTTTCCACCAAACTTTTCGCCCCGAGTCTGCAGCAAAATTTCGCCCAATGCAAATCAAGCGGGCTCGTGAGATTATCGTCAACCTGGTCGATGACCCTGAAAATTATTACAACCACTTCGCAACGTCAGCGAATGATTTTTTTTATGAATTGAACTATTATTTACCTATTCACAGATTCTCGTTATCTGTTGTGATGTCAGCTGTGTATGACTACGACATCAGTGCTCGTGATGATCCCATGGTGCAGACCGTGATAAAGGCACTGGTTCCAGGCTTGACCTTGATAACCCCGGAGAGAGCATTATTGCTCAAAACCTTTCCCTTCTGTGAGCTCAACTCTTTTGGATGAGACAACGTTAACGTGACACGGACTTTGTGAAATGTAGTACTAAAGGTGCCTGACTGGTGCTGGGGATCCTCGATCAAGCGTAGTGCAAGAGGTTCGACGGAGCGCATCAATCAAATGGCCGACATGCCGTTTCGATATGTGCAGCAGCACATGGTGGGTATTTGTTTTCTCTTGGTTTCAGACATTGACTCGGCTCTTTGCAAGGCCGACGGTTCGTTGCTCGCTCGGTCTTCGATGGTTGCAGAAAATTTGCGACGGATGGAGAGGCAAGATGAGGCATTCAAACCTGTATTCGAGAATGGATTGAAGAAAGCAGCTACTACTGCTATTATAGGTAAGTAAGCAAGCCCTTTGACAGGCAATGCTGTGCTCTCAACATGCACTAATATTGCGCAGCTTCATATGAAACGGTAACTGTCGGTGGATCTTTTATGGGACTAGAATAAGTTAACGAACCTGGACATACACGCCGGCCAAGGCCGAAGATGTATTCTGCAGGGTCATCATTTGTCAACGCGCCATCGCTGTTAAGGAACCTCTCTGGTATGAAACTAGATGCGTCGGGGTACCGCTTTTAATCCCGTGTAATACCCCTACAATCAAGTCAGTACCACGGAAGCTGGGAGGAACATATCAGACCATGTATTGTACGTGATGATTGCGCCTGATGCACGATACTATAAATAATCATTGCGTTGATTCCGGGACAAAAACAGCGGACCTTTTGGAATGAAGTACCCATCATATACGTCATCACTTGAGGCAGCATGTGGTACGCCTATGAGGTCATCTTCAGCACAGGCCAGATCATTTGGCGAGGAAGAATACCAAGGGGCGCAACAGGCTGCCATCGCCAAGTCTCTCGCATGACTGCTTCGATGTAGGGTAGCGATGCTCTGTCCTCGAACGTTGGCAGCCGTTCTTTTCCAACCACTGAGTCGATTTCCGCTTGTGCGCGTTTCTGAACTTCTGGATATAATACCATGGCCAGGAAAAAAACCATCAAAGTTGCCGCAGTCTGTAACGAGGATAAGGAGCGGAGAACATGATGAGCTGTCTACTTCTTGCCAGTGTATAACAGATCAGCAAACGCGATGAACGTATCAGTTATTCGAGGGTTGTAACGTTTTGGTGACGGGGTGCTTGCCATTTGATATTAATATCAAAGTTCAAGTTGAAGGTGAGATCATCGGGGCTGGGTGGGCAGCCTGGGACATGTCACACGGTAGCCGAGGATCCTAGGGGACTTGACATATCTTGTTTTCGTGAAATTCGTAAAGCAATCGTAAAGTCTATCTACCCTCACCTTAATATTGCAAATAGCTTGAACAAGATGCATGCGGCTCCGATACACCCCAAAAATGTCATGCGCAGTACTTTTCTGTGTCTGCGTCTGCCTCGTTGGAGTGGTTCATGCTACACCTATAACAGATACAACAAACACTACTACCAGCGATAGTTTCTTGGAAGCCCCATCATTCACGACCAGAACCATGTGGACCATCATCTCTAGCTCCGTTTTCACTCTATTTGCGTGCATATATAGTGCTATTCACCCCAATATCCCAAGTCCTGAGGACAGACCCCTTCGTGTCCTCCTGCGGCTGCTTGGCACCATGACTATGGCACTAATCGCTCCTGAACTGATCGTCACATGGGCTATGCGCCAATGGTTCAGCGCTCGACGAGTTACAAGACAGTTCGAGAAATCGGGGTATACCAATGTTTGTCTGGAGTCTGAAGGTAAGTCGTGTTTTTGGAAACTCTGTGTCTCACAACTCAGTATACATCCTTAGAAAAAGAGTCTGTTGAAGCACCTGAGCAATGTAAGCATCGCTTCCTTTGCCTCGTTGCAGTGCTTGATAAATGTGTATCATTCGCGCTAGTGTTTCTTTGGCATTTCCCTGGTGCTCTTGCGAGGTGGGTCAAAAGGTCCGTCGAGACTTATTTCTCGAAGCAATCTGAAGGTAAGCCCGATTTGTGCTCACCTAAACGTTGACTCACGTGCGTCCTTAGATTATACATGGACTCAGACGCACAGCTTCTTTGTGCTAATGGGTGGTTTCATGCTTTATGTGGATGGGAAACCCTGCCTTACCCTACGCCCTGATCACATTCTCAAATTAATACACGACGGGTGTATCGACGTCCCTACCCTAACGAAAAACCAGATCCAAGACAAGAGCAAAGGTAATGCGATATCGAAAGGGTTGGTCGTGTTTCAGGTGGCCTGGTTTGTCATCCAGCTCATCACCCGCGCCATCTATCACCTCGAAACCACGCAGCTTGAAGTGGGGACACTTGCTTTTGCAGTTCTCAATTTCCTAACTTATGCTGTGTGGTGGGACAAGCCTCTTAACGTGCAATGCCCACATCCAGTGCACTGGAAATCGATTGAGTCAAAGCCAGAGGATCACATTGAGTACGTATGCGCCTCAGCAATTATATCGTTGCTGATTATGTCCGTCTTAGTGTCAGCGACAGAGACGAATTCACTCGGCTTCGGATCTTGCGTCGAGTCTTCCGCCCAGTTGTAGAGTTAATAGGCTGGGCTGAAATCCCCACATCTCGAAAGCTCCGAGTTCCAACATTTGATGGTAGCATCGAACTCGAAGATTCGGATAACATGGTTCTTCGGCTCGCTGGATTGCTTATAGCCACCATCTTTGGCGGCATCCATTGTATGGCTTGGTTTTTTGCTTTCCCTGCGTGTCAGGAACAGGCGCTATGGCGCATGAGCGCCATCGCTATAACTTGCACACCCTGGCTTAGTATCCTTACGGTATTACTCTTTAACGTCCTGGACGCACGAGATGCGTGCTTCGACGCGGTTTATGCATTGTTTGTTATGTTGTACATTACAGCTCGTGCTGTCCTCTTGGTACTTATGTTCACCACCTTACGCGATCTTCCTCCTGACGTATACAAGGCCGTGTCTTGGACTAGTTTGGTGCCGCACTTGTAGCTTGTGATCACAACACTTCATACCTTTGTGAAACCAATAAGTACCACCTTAATCGTAGAATACTCTTGCTGGCTTTGGAGGCAATGAAGTTCACAATTGGTGGTTAGGCGGCTGGTTACATTGGATGGAGTGATATCATTGTACTTATCCGATGGCATTGGAAATTACGTGCCGTTGTACAACCTTGATACGTTATGATCAGCGGGGCCAAATTCACAAAGCGCTCACCGCAAGAGGGCAACATCGTGTTCTCCTCCCTCTGCTCGAATATTGAATTGGATGTAGTCGAACGCGTTCGAGGATGTCCAGATCGCGTTCGTACGGTTCGAATGCAGAGCCTGTTCAAATGTGTGAAATATGTTTGGTGGACGAATCATGATGAGATGGAGATCGTCAGGTATGAAAAGGACTCATCATACTGGTGTTGTATTGGTGTCACGGTAGTTCGTGAATCCCGTATATACTCAACTTCGTTAATTGTACCGGCAGCTCTCTCGCGGGACTGATAGATGGGCTTTCATGTAGATGTGACCGATCCATCCGCCTCGAGAACAAGGTGAATTACGCGACCACATGACCTGCACACAAGTCTCTATACAGTGCCATACAAGTCTTTGGGCACTTATGCGTACCGCTTGTCGCACATGGATCGACTTCTATCAAGGCTGCAAGACGTTATCAATATCAAATAGCTTATGTGTTGTGACAAATGGTTTTGGACTAGGTCGTTCTGTGGCCGCTGACTCCTGAGCATGGCAGTTCAGGGCAGGTTACACCGGCACACGTCTATATGCCGTAAAGGTACCACGGCGGTATGGAATGGTGTATAGTCTAGCGACTCTAGCCGTGCAAATATACAGATCGATATCCATAGACTGAAGCCAAGCTGTGCTTCCACGACACTGTTCAAGGGGTTCTGGAATCGGGAATCGAGGCCGTCAAGAATCGACACTTGTCCAAAGTTTTCGGTGACGACATACTAATAGCCCCATAGCAATGATAGCATTGATGGGGTCACCGGCCGCACAAAATCCAGACACATATACGGGGAAGCTTCAGTTACTCATTCTGTTTGAGCGATGGCCCCAACAGTAGTACTTGCACTTGCCCTCATAGCGCTTGTATCTTTCGTGGTAGTGCAATCCTTGCAAAAGAAAAGACACACTCAGAAGCATCCTTTACCCCCTGGTCCTTCACCTCTCCCTTTTGTTGGAAACGTGATCGGAATCGACCCAGATCGACCATGGTTAGCATACTCAAGGTGGGGAACTGAGTATGGTGCGTAGAACTTCCCTCTGACACGTGGATCTGGATGTGCTGAATTGCGACACAGGGGAAATCGTTTACTCCCGACTCTTCAGTCAGGATATCGTGATCATCAACTCCGAAAGAGTTGCCCATGACTTGCTCGACCGTCGTTCACAGAACTATTCCACGAGACCCCCAGGGCTTGTGCACCTTCTTGGCTTGTGAGGCCCTTCTATCATTTGATGCACCCATTGTTAAACGAGTCCTAGTTTTGGTCATGACTACAACTCTGTTTTTCTACCTTACTCAGACAAGTGGAAACTTCGTTAGTATATTGTCCCTTCGAGCTCTCTTATCGCACTTATCATGTCTTTACAGACAGGCGAATCTTCCACGAAGCATTCCATTTAGAAGCAGTGTCATCCTTCCGTCCGATTCAACTGCGCAATGCTCACGGTTTGATACTAAACTTACTAGCCTCTCCGGAGGTGTATGGAACCCATTTCCACACGTGAGTAATATATCCTTTCATGTATTGCGTGGCTGAACCATCCCTTCTACATAGCTTTAGCACGTCTATCATCATGTCAATCATGTATGATTATACTACAGCGCCCGTTCATGATCCCTTTCTCGCGCTCGTTGAACGCTCACTTGAGATAAGTGTAAAATCACTCAGGCCCGAGGTCGCAGCTGTTTTAACAGAGTTACCAATATGTGCGTATAACTTCGATCAACTGTAGTTTTATTCTAATGCACTCATAGTGAAAAAAATTCCTCCTTGGTTCCCTGGAGCGGGCTTTGTAAGGCATGATATAGTCCAGAGAACCCTCGTTCCCATGATTGTGGACATGCCCTTCGAACATGTGAAGAACAACATGGTAAGTTCCAAGTGCCTTTGATCGGAGTATTATCTCATGATGATTCTCAGGCCGCGGGGACGGCTGCACCATCCGTGGTGTCGGATGCATTGAAACGTATACCAGTTAAGACACAAGATGAAGGGGAGGCCGCTGTTCTTGAGAAAGGGATTAAGGAATCCGGTGCATCTGGTTATGCTGGTTCGTGACAAATTTGCAGTGATCATTATGTTTTTGATGTATCTCTACTCATTTTCTCCATGCTCCTAGCCGCCTCAGAAGCTGTATATTTTGACGCGATTTCTATTCTAGTTGTATACTGACCAAAGACCCAGACGACGTCCACTTTATACGTCTTCTTGCTCGCGATGGTTCTATATCCCGAGGTGCAAACACGTGCGCAAGCAGAGATTGATTCCGTCATTGGGGAAACTCTCGAAAGATTGCCCGACTGGGATGATCGCGCTTCTATGCCCTACATCAATGCCGTCATACTGGAGACGCTAAGGTGGTTCCCTGTCGTCCCTCTGGGTCAGCACTCTTGACTCGTCAAACTCCGGTTAGCATGGTCACTGACTGTGGATTTAGGTATTGCACATGCCACGGTAAATGACGATGTCTATGAAGGCTACTATATTCCAAAAGGTCAGTCTATGGACCGAGAACCCTATCCCTCTTCTAAAACTGTTTCTTAAGGGGCTACTGTAATACCCAACGCATGGTGATTCATCATATCAAGTGAACAAAGATCACAAATAATTATTTCTTATGCAAGGTTTATGGCGCGCAATCCAGATAAATATCCTAACCCGACGAGGTTCATACCGGAGCGTCACATGACAAAAGTTGCCGTCGAAGAGCCGTCAACACACGGCCCTGATGACGTTTCCTTTGCTTTTGGATTTGGAAGGCGTATTTGGTACGAAGTTTAGAGTTCTACGAATAGATGGGTTTGGCTCACCTTTCAGCAGTGTTGGACGACATGTTGCCGATGCTTCTTTATTCGCCGCAGTTGTGAATATTCTAACTGTTTTCCGGTTGGAGCGTGCACCAGGATGGAATGTCGGGCCTGATGCTGAAGGAGTGAAATGGACGGGAGGCTTAACGACGTGAGTCATCCTTGAGCATTCCTGCAGTTTATCTGAGCCAGGCGATGCAGGCACCCTGTATTCCCGTGCATATTCACCCCTCGCCACACGAAGGAAAGGGTATCGCAGTTGGTAAAAATGCAATGCTAAGAGCTGTGCGGATATGGTTCTGGGGTGAAATCATGTATTACCTGTGTTTTTAGTGTCGTTGGCTTTCGTTATCCGTCAGCATATTCAAGTTTGCTCCAGATTTATTATGCAACATGGGAAGAGGCCTGCCACCTGCCAAATAGAGGTTAAATGTCAGGCGAGTCCGTTGTATCTTGTGCACACAAGGATCTTGGGAGTCTGTTGGATGGAGAAGTGATATTTCAGTAAGCTATATACATGCGTTCGAAGGAGTAACGTGGTGATAAGCTGGAGTAGCTGCTAGATACGAAAAACAACCGTATTCGTGCAGGATAGACAGTCAGATTCGAGCGCTGGAAGCACGGACTGCTCGACTTGATGCGATGGGATACATTCTAGAAGCTGCGAAGACAAGAACCGGACGCATGTATGCAATACTGTCGAGGACAGCGGGTATGACAGTAGGGTGGATGCATTACAGTGATGGAGGCGTGGGCACGAACAGCCTTAGATATCCTGGGCGTCTATTGAAATGAGGCAAGCTGCGAAGCACCATAAAACGCACCATGCACCCTCTGCAACTTAGAGAAAGACATAATCCCTCCAAAGTCTAGCCTCGTCCGTATTCCATACATCAACATCCAGTAAAATGTCGGAGCTCATTACAATCACCACTCCCCTGCGATTGTTCGAAGGCCATGAAGAACGCATAAGTGCAGTCGCAGTTTTCCCTGATAAACGTCGGATGATTACGGGCTCGTACGACACAACGCTTCGTCTGTGGGACTTGAAGACAGGTGTTGTGTTGAAGAAGATGGAGGGGCATCGCAATCGGGTGTGGAGTTTGGCGGTATCACGAGATGGGCAATTGATAGCAAGCGGTGATAGTGGTGGAGAGGTCATCGTCTGGCACGGAGAAACTGGCGAATCACTCACCAAAATCGAAGCATACTCCAATTATATCGACTCGCTGGATTTTTCTCCCGATGGAACAGTGCTGGCCACTGGTGCATTTCGGGAAAAAATGACGAAACTGTGGAATACCAAAACCTGGCAGCTGCAAGGAGAGACGATCGAGTGTGATTGTGTCCGCTGTGTACGGTATTCACCGTCTGGAGAACTTCTTGCCATCGCAACATATGAGGATATTCAAATTTACAATTCAGGCACGAGGAAGCGCGTCAAATCATTCAAGGCTCACAAATCATCCAACTTGTCACTCGCATGGACGCCCGATGGCACACGCCTTCTCACAGGCGGCAATAATTCTGATCCTACTATACGCGAATGGGATACAAAAACCTGGAAGCAGGTCGGTGATCCTTGGACGGGCCACACTGACTTCATCCACGCTATTGCCATTCATCCTGCTGGCACACTCGTCTCATCCGCATCCAGAGACAACGATGTTCGTCTCTGGCAGCTCTCAGATCGACGAACCGTTGCCATATTCAAGCGCTCATCCTACCCGGTCTGCGACACTTTCTCCGTGGACGGCAATCACATCTTCAGTGGAGGTGACGATAAGATGATCTCAGAGTGGACAGTACCTCAGGGTATACATCCAAAGGCATGTTTCTGTCTCTGACTCATATACCACACATCGAGCGTGCCTCTTGCAGACTATTGTCACCACAACAGTCCGCGATGCATGCATAGATGGAGACTTATCGACCGCCGAAGAATTACTCGTGCAAGATATCAATACCGATGCGAACAACCATACTCCCTACGTCCATCACTCAAAGGCATGCTTCCGTTCTTGACTCATATATAGCACAATTAGAGCATGTTTCGTGCAGATCCTAGCCATCACGACCTCCCGTATTGCATGTCTAAATGGAGACTTATCTACCGCCGAAGAACTACTCACTCAAGATATCAACACCAGTCCACACAACTATACCTCCTACGCCCATCGGTCATTCGTCATGGCACGAAAATACGACTGGGACCGCGCCCTTCTGGACGCAATCACGGTGAGAATCATCCCCGCCTTATACAGGACTAACTCGACGGTGACATAGTCCATCAGGATTCAGCCCTCATTGACTGGCTATATCTCCAAGGGTATTGCCCTCTGTGGACAAGGCCGCGTCCTGGATGCGAGGGCAGCATTTGATGTTGCATCCATGTACACGGACCAGGATTCAGAAATCCTTCATTTTCTGCTATTGATCAAGGTACGTTACATTTGTTTCACATACTCTTCCCTTCATCGCGTATTTCAGGTTATCACGTTCTTCAATGCAGATCAACATGACGAGGCAAACCTGCTCCTCAAAGAGCTTGCTACCGGTTGTCCGAATGCCGACACTCTCGCATGTGGCATCGTGCAAGTAAGTATCATCCATGCTTGGTCATCAACACTCATCTTTACAACTCGCACATTAGGCATATCTATACGTTCAACTCGGAATCAAAGCATTGGATGGCGCACGCTACGACGAAGCCGCCGACCATTTCACTGCCGCTCTCGACTCTCGCGATCCATCATCGAAATCGAACATTCATGAAATATATGAGGATTTGGTGGTGGTACGTCAAGATGATGCATGTATAACGCTTTTCATAACTGAATCTCTTGTCCAGCTCTTTGGCTGGGACCTGAAGTCGACATGGCAAAAGGCACACCATAAACGGTGTGATGCACTCCTTCGGGCGGGTAAACTCCAAGATGCCGTGAAGTCATACCAACACGTGATGACTTCAACTGACGAAATCACCAATGCCGACTGCCTCGATTGGTCCAACGGCGAGTCTAGAATCCGTAATGTCGCGCAGGCGACAATCCTCACCTGTATTCTTCTCAGATTTCAAACAGCAATGCAGCGCACTCTGCGCTGCCAACGGAGATGCCGCCTTCGCTGCAAGCGATTACGACAAGGCTATTGACCTATACTCGGTGGCGATCGACCTGGATTCTGCGTCCGATATCTTCTTTGCAAGTCGCAGCGAGGCAAAGTTAAGTAAAATGCTGTGGGAGGATGCGCTCTTCGACGCGCGAAAGGTGCGACGGCATCCACGTTTTCGTAGCTCATGTTGACTTCGGCGATGCACAGGTCACCGAACTCAATCCTTCGTCTCATGTTGGGTACCAGTTGTCACACTCAGCGCTGCGTGGCGCGCAACGTTATGATGAAGCCATCGAGGCCTTCACAATCATGTTGTCCAAGTTAGACGACGCTCCAGAAGAGCAGATACGAGGTAAGCCATGGAACATTGCTACCTCGTGTCGAAATGCCTATCTTGTTCTGCAGATCTGCGTCAGCAGTATGTCTGTCCATCGGAAGCAGAAGACGCCATTCGAGGAGCGGTTTGGATTGAACTCAGCAACGCCCCCCTTCGTCTGCTCAACACCTCTACGGGAATTCTGTGCGACCGAGCAGCACAGCTAAACTCCTTCAAAACAAGTCCGGAGTACAAGGAGCTTTTGTCATCCATAACGAAGCGTTCGGATCTCCAAATGGAACGCATCAAGGAGGTGGTGGCGACGCACTTCCGTTGCGTTTTGCTATCACACAGGTGGGAAGAGACGGAGGTGCTGCTGCACCACATCCAAAATACAGATGTGCGCGAGTTGAAAGGACTTGGTGGCATCACGAAACTGCAGTCGTTCTGCAAAATCGCTCGTGATGCGGGGTATTTCTGGGCGTGGATGGATACATGCTGCATCGATAAGAGCAACAACGCCGAGCTTGGAGAATCTGTCCAATCCATGTTCGTCTGGTACCGTCACTCGGCACTCACCATCGTCTACCTATCCGATGTCCCTCCTTCATCCGAACCTGGTGCACTAGCGAGCAGTGTTTGGAACGAGCGGGGATGGACCTTTCAAGAATTTGTCGCTCCGAAAGTCATTAGATTTTATCAGAAGGATTGGTCGTTATATCTCAACGATCGCTCTCTCAACCACAAAGAATCTCAAGCAATCATGAAGGAGTTGGAGGGTGCTACGGGAATAGATGCACAGGCCCTGATCTCCTTCCGTCCAGGGATGAGAGATGCTAGACAGAAACTGCAATGGGCATCGAAGCGCGTCACCACCGTGCAGGAAGACACCGCGTACTCGTTATTTGGTATCTTCGACGTCCACCTACCTGTCATCTATGGAGAGAGGAAGCAGAGCGCGCTCGGCCGGCTCCTTCAGGATATCGTGTCTCGGTCGGGCGACATCACTTCCCTGGACTGGGTCGGACAATCGTCCGAGTTCAACAGTTGCCTTCCAGCCGACCTCATCTCATATGCAACCCCGCCATACTCCCTACCATCATTGTCTGAAGATGAGATTCAGACAGCGGTCTCTTCGTTGCGAAACATTGTGCCTGTGGATTCAACTTCCCAGTTGTATGACCTGCTCGAGAACATGAATACTCCGCTCTTCGCAAACTGCAGACTGCGTCTTCCTTGCATCGCATTTCGTGTCACGGAAGTCAAACGGAGGCCTGGTCGTGCTGTTCATTCCACATATGAAGTCAAAGCAGATGGGCTTCAGGACTTGATGATCACCACGGGCAAGACACTAATTCAGTTCTCGCGCGCAAGACCCATTCGGCAGACTTTCTTTCTTGTCCGTCCATGGGATCGTCGTCTCCTTGGGCTGCCTGATTTTTCAGAGCAGCCCACCTTTGCAGACGAAGGGGAGAGCGTAGGGGATTGGTCCGAGTCCCAGTCTGGATTAGACGACACTGAAGAGTCGTCCAGCAACTCACCTGGAGAAGAGGAGTTGTCAGTTGACTTGGATGTTCACTCACAATCATTGCGTTTGATGGTTCACCTTGGGCAGGCTTTCAGCGCACTTTTGCTAGCGCAGCAACACGTTGGAGAATACAAGAGGGTCGCGTCGGACCAATATATCATTGCGCAGGTGAAAGACCCAGCTTCGATTGACATTACGAACATCAGGACCCTAGACATATTGTAGCTGAATGATTTTTTTACAACGCGTCGACGATCACATTATCATAGCCTCATATATCATACATACCCTGCAAATGACCCTCGCAAATACAAAATTTCAAAATTTTACATGTAGATGCACCATCTGCTCTCGAGGTGGTTGCAGAGGACGATATCGTGTCTGCATTAGAGTCAACATGTGCACTTAGACCGTGTTGACTTACTAACACACCCGGTTGTTTGGATTCATGGCTATTGAAAGTACCTAAGTACATATTAGTTCGTTTGCAATGGAGCATACACGATTATTCATATGCGGTGGCAGGCCGTAATCTAGTGTAGTAACCCGGCGCATTCCCTGGTGCATAGATCAGGCTTGGGTTATCAATTAGATATTACTGTCTGCAATCGCAAGACGCTCACCGGATAGCGAACATCGAACGCACTTCAACGCAGCGGGCATCGTTGTTACACTGGACCGGATTTCCTGGCCACGGAAATTTGTTCGAGCGTAGTAGTGGCGTCAGCCATGTCTCCTTTACTCTACAGATATTCACCCCTCGCCACACGAAGGAAAGGGTATCGCAGTTGATATAAATGTAAATGCAATGTTGAGAGCTGAGATGATGTATTACCTTTGTCATTGGCTTATGTTATCCGTTAGCATAATATTCAAGTTTGATGCTATCATGCATCATGCATCAAGCTTTACTAACTGTGCCCACCCTCGCCTGCCGTCGTTTCCCCAACGAGTGGGTACTTCGTTAATTGTACCGGCTGCAGCTCTGAATTATCTCTCGCGGGACTGATAGTTGGGCAAATTTCATGTGGATCAGTGACCGATCCATCCTCTCGTGACTTACGCGATCACATGACCTGCACACGCAAGTTCTCTAATCAAGCGGAGTTCGAATACTATCACTGGACGCTTACAGTTCTCTACGTGAATCAATCATCTGCCCTATCTGATACTCGCATGCAGCAAGAAAAAATGAAGACGCCAGGCCGTTGCAGAGGTTTATGCTGATAGTGTCACATCCCAGGGAATTATTGATACGGTACGTGGTTCAGTCAAAGACAACATCTAAACTATTGTTTTCTGCGGAATAGTATGTACACACCTCAGTGCGGTGCATGTGTCACGAAGGAAATTGTACAGACTCGAGAGACGTCTAAATTGAATACGTAGAAGACGCTGGGCAGGCAAGGCAAGAGAAGCGCTCTACTTCGCAGAGTCGGGGAATACTTGTTAATACCTCATCGTGATTTATACTCACTCAGGCTGGAGATTCCTTGGTGGAGCAATATTCCGGCAAAAATTCTTCACGTTTACGTCGAAAAACAGGAGAGCCCCAGAGATGGAGGACGCTCAACGGGCCCGAGCCAGCGTCACATACTTTATCGTATCCAGGAAGCTGCTTCTTCCAATCACAGTTGAATGGGGACGAATTTCTCAGTATATTGCCATAACAACAACTACGACAATAGGCCATCGTATCCTCCGGAAAAACGGTGTCCGCGGTAGCAACGTTAATCTTGGCAGTCTCGTAGTATACTGGACCCCGGACGGTCGAGCGACTGGCGTCTTCAGTAACTTCGACTTATCACCGACTCGAGATATTTTCCTAAAGCAGGAGCGTGCAAGGATAGTACCTTTCGTGGCGCTTGGCCTTCTCATTGGTATCACAAAGACAGTCATCGAAGGCAAGCGCCTGTATCAGCACGACGCTGAATCATTCATATGGGTGCTCCCCTGGGTCTCTCTTCGTTACAAAAATGGCAAGCTCAGCCTGAGAAAGGGAAGGTCGCTCGATAGATGGAAAGTGTATACCGTTTAAACGCCATCACAAGAAAACTGGCTTCTTAACAACACATCATCATAACGTGAGACCCTCGCGATCTCAAAAAAACGGGAACTTGCGATTTAGTGTCTTCGTTCTCTCGCCTTATTAATGCGGATGACCCTGAATGCACGGTGTATGACTAGGTCGTATTTCGGACGTGACTCGGGGAACACATACTCGAGGTTATAGCGTGTGCTAGTCACAGAGTTTGCATGCAGTCTACCCAAATTTCTTATTTTCTGGATAACATAATCCGACTAGAAGCTGAGGTTTCTTAGGACGATTTTACAAAATTCTTCTCCCGATGATCACATTATTCGATAGGGTCGCTCTCACCTGGGAGCTTACGGTTTATGCTTACGCCCCCCAATACTATTCCTGTGTCAGTGGATTATCGATCACCCGAGTCTCGTCGATAAGTCATAAGAAAGAAGGATCCGTTGCCCCCCTATTTCCGATGTCCACTGGTCTCTGGATACCTTGCTGTCAGACCTCGAGAAAGACGAGAATAGGCTTGTTTTATTCAGGAAGCGGGACAAAGAGGCGAGCGGCCATAATACATCATGAGTTCTTGGAGTGTTATCTTCCTGCTGACGGTCCAAATTCGACGATTATCGTGGACGCTCAAAGTATTTGGGGTATGCTTTCTTTTATAGTGTTTTTGTATCTTTGAATTGATTCCTCAATTAGATGAAATTCCCATTCTTTCCAGTCCTTCATCGCATCCAGATCTACTCTTGTCCAAATATAACTCTCGTTGCCGCCGCCACCGGTACCGATCCGCGTGACAAGAAGACTCGACGGGTTTGGAGCAAACTCCCATGCAAGAGTAAGTGTTCGTTCAGTAGATGGCGTCTTTGTTAATACAAAAGTTATCACAGTTGAGGAGCACAGCGACCTTGGGCTTTCAGTTCTGAATTTTCCAGGATACGGAGAACCATGGTCAACATATATGCATGCGGATACTGCTCAGAGAGGCATTCATGCCATAGGCTTCGCCCACAAATTGCCAATCGACAAATGGTAATCGTCGTATTACGTAATCAACGTCTTGGCAAACTGGGGTCACGGATAATTATAAACCATGAGCTCCCGGGTGTGAGCATTCCTATTCTATCAATGGTTGGCCAACAGAGGCCTCAGACGTCAGCCGACTTCTTGGCGGCTGACTTGCTGGATCCATTGACATGGGTGAGGCTGACTGCCTCGTGCGCATAAGTACCCTAGCCCCCCCTTGTCCTGAACTCGGAAGACACAACAGATGGCTGTCGCTGAAGATGCGTTCAAACTCCTCGGTAGAGTTGCTGATGCTTTCGACGATCCTTCCTCTCGCGAGTCACGAAAAGACTTCCGCGTAAACACCATCAAGATACGCAAGCCCCAGACAGTATGATGCAGTCTCACCGTGCACGTCGGGGGCTAACATCATGATATCTACCCATCAGAGTCGCTCCAGTCAAGAAAGTCAAGTTCAGCATGCTTACTATGCCCGCCGTGAGCCCTCTTTCTTCGACATCAGCTACATCTACGACGATGACGAACTCGCCGATATGGCATCGATGACTGCAAACCGTTCATGCGCGTCGTCATCTGAGACAATCAAAAGCCTCGCCGGAATCACCTCGCATGACGATGCGTTCTATGTTTGCGATGATACGGTTGCCTTGGTATTTCTATATCTATCTTAACATAGATCGCATCTAACAATTTTTTTTCAATAGGATGAATCACCATGCAGCGAAATGACCAAGATGGTCCGTGGAATTTGTTCAGCGTCTCATTATTTAACCAACGTCTAGTAGCTTTCTCCCAGCAGCAGTCCGCTCGATAGACTCAACAACCTTGCCCGTGCCGAACTCAAGAAGACCGGCTGGTTCGAACGACCGTACGTACATACAAATTTTTCTAACCCTCACTCGTTCACCTTCTTCTAGTGACCAGTGGTCCATCGTCAACATGGGCCTTTCAAGTCCAATGACGCACACACGTGGACCCATATCTCCCCAAAAAACACCTCCAGCCACCCTCTCGATTCTCCCCTCCATCACCACCGTCCCGCTTCCATCCTTTGCCCAAATACCGTCCCCGGATTCACCCATGCAGACGCATTCCCCCGCCTCCTTCAAAGCCAGTACCCCAAACGGCAAATACAGCTCGAGCTCGCGTGATAGTTTTCCTGACTTTAGCACGCTATCGTACGCCCCACGCAGCGAACCCGAGCCACCGCGACGTTTCGGTGTGAGTAGCCGCGTCAAGCAGCTCATGAAGCGCGTCTTGCACGTCAACGTCGGCGTGCATCCAAGCAGGAGATCAAGACAATCTTTGCTTGTGGGAGTGGGCTTGCGGCCCGCTTCTATGGCCGGAGCGTCTTCGGGTACGTGGGCGTTTGCTAGTATTGGATCTACGCATACTCAAGCGGGGAATCGATGGAGTGGACTTTGGCATTGATGTTCGACTCGGATTCGTTCATGATTTCTTTATTGCATTATTTTTTCAATTACTATATCCAAAATCCTCCTGTTCACTGCAAGAGGTTCTGTGGTTTACGATCAACTGGTCTTCATAGGGGTGCATATGCTAGAGATAAACTCTAATTAAGTATACGACTCCTCCCTAACAATACCATTACAAATTACATCTCGAAATGATGGCATGTACAATAGCTCAAGTCCATGTGTGAAGTCATACAAAAACCAAATGGTCATGACACAAACCCAACGTTCCAACCCACCCCATCCTATATCAGAGCCTGCTCGACATAGAACTCCCTCGCATCAGTCAACTGCTCAGTCAGCGTTTCCAACCAAAGCTCCTGCACAATCCCCTTCTCCTTCGCCCACGCATCCAACCTCACGCTCTTAACAGTCATAGCAAACGCAGCGCTCACAGGTCGATGATCGCTCACATTCGCCTCGTATCGTCTATAATGCAGCTGCTTCACACGTTCCGGGTCTCTGGAACGCCAAAGCACACGGTCGCACCAAGCCGGCACCCGTTTTTTCTCGCTCGTGTCAAATTCGTTGGAGCGGCGGTCGTATTTGTAGGTGGGGGAAAAGGTGAGAGGTCCTTCGCGGAAGGAGCGGAGGCGGAATCCACGGTTGTGCTTCATTTCTTTGAGGAGTTGGTCGTGCGTGTGCAAGGCATCGAGGTCACCGGCTTGGATGGAAGAGATCACGGCGTCACGGCGTTGGTCGATACGATAGTTTAGGTCCCCGTTGAGCTGAGAAACAAGCGTTAAGGTACAGATTCAGTGAAAGGAACGAATTTAACGCACGAAGACGATCTCGTGATCTAGAACCATGGACCCATCTCCCCCACCGACGTACGCAAGAGACTCCTCGATAGCATCCGACGATGGAAACACAGACTTTTCCTCCAACATCGCAGTCACATCTGCATTGCGCTGTCGTACGTGATGCTGCCCAGCAGCAAGATGGCAATTGATGAAACAAATCGAAGAATCTCCAATCACGAATCGCGCGACAATGCCTCCCTGCATACATGCCATCAGCATGCACTCCAATCAAAACAAAAACAAAAACATGCGCACCTTATTACCGTACCTCCCACCCATCCCCCGCTTGATCGTCGTTATCGCTACATTCTTGAGCGCAGCCTTCTCTGAGTTCTTCACGAACATGCATGTAAAAAGCCCGACGAGACTCTCGGTATGTATCACCGTATAGCCCTCCGCAAGCGCGCGAACCTCCCTGACAAGCCGATCATGCCATCGCTTATAACTTGAAGTCACTTTCTCTGATATCTTGCCCTCCTCACCCTTTTTCTTTCCACCTAGTAATACAGTCTTTGCAGCCATCTTCCGGCTTTCGAGGTCGATGAGCTCTTGGAATCCAAAGGAGATGATGTCAGGTGCGGGTGAGACGGATGTGAGAGCGTCGTTTAGGAAGGTAAGGTTTGCCGCATCGTCGGTGAGTGCTTCGGGTTTGGCGGCGTCTACATTCCAGGAAACAACGAGAACGTTGATGGTGCGGAAAGAGCTAAATTCGCGCTCGCGCTTCAAGAGCTCGTTACCTACCCCAGCTCATAAGTTCACATCCGTGATTAAAAAAACACAGCACGCACCAATCCAATCAATCCCCAACAGCCCATCCCAAAACCTCATCTGCTCATCCCTACCAACACTCACCACACTCAACTTCTCCTCTTTCTCAATCGACCACGGATCCACGAATATACGTGTAACTGGTAATCCAGAATGCGCGTTCCATGCGTTCGTTACGACCCAAGGGCGGGACGACACGTCATAGGCGCATATAACGCCCGTGCGTCCACCAGCCCACAAACGCATCCCGACACCTTCGAGACTCAGCACATCCGACGAGCTCACTTTGACTATGTCCGTGCACTCGGGTCCTGCAGGTAAACTCCAGATACTGATAAATCCACCCTCGTGCCCGAGATAAGCGAACCCTGGATGTGATTGGAGGAGCGTGCCGCTTGTTACTGCGCCGACATGGTGGGTGGTGTTCGGAAGGACGCTCGCAGTACGTGCGATGCTGCCTGGGGTAAAGACGTCGTAGATCCTGACTATGGGTACTGTAGTGGGTCCAGAGCCATTGATGTCGCCGCGTACGCTCGTCCAGAGAAGACCCCCGAGCAACTTTACGAATTCTTGTTTTTCTGCGATGCGGTACACCCGTGGGGCGGTATATGTTAGACTTGGGACTTCGGAGCTGGATGTAGCTGTGGGTTCGAATACGAGCACTTTACCGCTTTCGTCCACGCTGACCATCGCATTGCGGTGTCGGAATATATGCGTCACGACACCCGCATGGACACCAAACTTCGACCCTGTCACTTTTCCTGAATCCATATCCAGCTCGATCAAATGCCCTTCCTTCGTCCCAGCCCATACCACACCACCTGCACTGCCAGCCCGAAACTCAAGCGCAGTCACTTTCGCATCGCGCACTCCCATTTCCTTCGTGTCTCCCACCCATACGGGCACATCAGCGTACCGCGCGAGATCGAAGCAGCGTAAGTGGTGATGAGTAGCGACGAGTACGCGTGTACCAGCTGCTACTACTTGGGCTGCGTATGCAGGAACGTGCATCTTTGGAGTGCGTAGGGTGGGTGGACGACGGGATGCACGACTCGCGTCTGGAAGAAGCATGCGAAGGTCATCGCCTCCCTCTTCTCCACCAGATTCTTCGTCTGATGAAGGCGTGTGTGTGCGTCGTGCAGGAGGGAGTTTGTCGCCTGGTGCGATCGTACGTGTTGGTGGAGGTGGGAGTTTACTGCTTCCGAGGGGTTTGCTGCTTCCGAGGGATTTGCGGTCGGAGATGAAGTCCGTCGGTGAGGGTGTGCCTATGATCATGCTGTGGCGTGCAGGGAGGGAAGGAGGGGGTAATATAACGTCTGGGATATCTTCTGGAGTTGGGCGGCGTGAGGGAAGGGGAGGGGGACTGCTGGGGGTAGGAGTTGAGCTGGCTGAGGAGTTGCGGCTGTTTTCGTTTCCAGCCCGTCGTGGAAGGGGAGGAGGGGGGACTGTTAGACTTGGCCGTGAAGGAAGTTTGCGTGGGGGCGAGATGCTTGCTACGCTGTCACTTGAACTGCTGATGCTGTCTGAGTGTCCGCGGGAGTGGCGTCCACGAAGGGTAATTGCCGGTGGCAGTGATATCTCAGAACTCTCACATTCGTCGTCGGAGAAGGGGCTATGTCTTGATGAGCAGTTGGAGCTAGCATTGTCAGGTAAATCATCGCCAGTGCCAAAGAGAACAGAGCGATGAGGCGGGGGTGGAGGAGGAGGACGGCGAAGGGTCCCAGTCATTGGTGGACTGGGTGCAAGAATGTTGGGTTCTGAATGGGATGTGAGATTGTCATTACGCGGAAGAGGTTTAGGTGTTGACTGGGGTGTAGGGTGAATTAATCTACTTCAACGGTATTAGCGCTTCCCTTTCGAATGCAGAGGCAATAACTCACGAGAAACGATTTCTAAGAGAAGCGACACCAGTCATGCGGGGTGATTCGGGCGCGTCAAAATATTCGTCAGACGGAGTATCTTCCGGGCTTAACACTGACTGAGGAGACGATAAAACAGGTCGATGCAGGAGTGGAGGAGTGGAATCGAGGACGTTTGGTTCGCTTTGAGTCAGTAAAAGGGAAAGTCGTGGAGCCGGTTTTATTGAAGCTCGATGAGGAGAAGTCGCTGCGGTTCTAAGAAAGGTAGCACAGGAAAACATTTATGGGGTTCGCGGGCGATGTCATGGCTGGAACACTTACGTGAAACGTTCCCTCAATGAAGCCACTCCACCACCACGAGGAGCATCGTCATCGTACGCGTTGTCTTGGCCAGACACTGACAAATGTTCTGGACTCGCGCGTGGTGATCTGAGAGCAGCTGGTACTGGCACAGGTCTCAACAGCGGGGAAGCAGCAGGTGATTGAATTGGTTTTTTGGCTGAGCGAGATGGCGGGGGCGGTGGTGGTGCACGCTTTTGGCCTGGACTGACATCAGAGTTGGGCAAAGCGTTGCGCAGCTCACGATGTTGTACGTGAGAGTCCGAATCCTTACTACACTGCTGGCGAGGCGATGTAATAATTGGGTTGTTTGATTTGAGTGGCTTGCCAGCTGTATTATCCTGTGCAAGCTGCTCGAATCTGCTCTTTAAGCTCTTGATGGAGGGAGTAGGTGCAGACTCGATTCCAAGTTGATCCTCGGCCATGACGGGTCGCCTGAAATGAATGAATCTTCTCGACGTCCGAGTCCACCACTCTTCGGAACCTTGTTAAGCGTCGTCTTCGAGCGACTGCGCGAAATTAATAAGAGCTACTACTGGCAGTTCGTCGCTGTCGTCGGCGTCGTCGAACTCAGTTCGCGAGTGGGACCACCTTCATGAAAGTACTCAGGTGAATGACTACCATTTTTAGCCGCTCATACCTAAATTTGATTTATCCAGGGAACACTTTCTTTGCTTCGCACAGTCACCAACTGGCAACTAGGCTACAGACACAGAGACAATCCCGGTTACTCGTTTCTCTTCCGGACTGTCAAGATACATATCCCGTGTAGATCTCAATGCCATGGCATCCAACATGTTTTTCGAGCGTCTTTAGTTTGTGGGTGCGGGCGGCCCTTCGAATTCGATGGATCTTATAATGGCAGATAAAGTTCAGCTGTTGAGTTTTACTAGTCTGAACTTGGTTTGAACCGTCTTGCATGCTATCTATTTCGTACTAAATTCATCTTGCTTCGGGGCTTAGGAAATCTGAATCGTCTTCTTTCTACGAACGATTATCTTCTATCCAAATCAATATAAGTCTGTCCCCACACATGCCTGATCCTCCCCCTGTTCGACTGCGGGCCGTACTCAAACGTGTCTTGTACAGTGCTGTAACAACACACCATTTTTTACCTATTTAACAGCCTGAGTATCTCCCTTGGGTACCCAGACGAGTCTTATCCTCCCCTCGTCCCAGTATACCCTACTGCTCTATGTCATCATCTCCTCCAGGAGTCCAGGGTTCCCATATGCACCCATCAGATCAAAATGATTCGAACGACCGTCATGTTCAACAGCTTCATGTCCATTCTGCCATCCCAGACGACAACCTTCAGCATGAAATTCAGGGAAAACTTGAACAGCCAGAGGATGAATGGCATCACGACCCAGTCAACCCCAGAAATTGGTCTCCTGCAAAGAAATGGACAACTACTGCAATCGTTAATTCTTCCGCAAAGATATTTAATCATGAGGACTAATTTTGTTTTTCTGTCAGGTTGGGCTATACACTTTTGTCACTCCGTTAGCAAGTTCTATCATGGCACCTGGTCTGCCAGATCTGGCTACAAAATTCAATATAACCAATCCAACAGTCACAGCGTTGACTCTAAGTATCTTCCTCCTGTCGTTTGCTATCGGTCCTTTATTTGCTGCGCCCTTGTCCGAAGTATACGGCCGTTTGTGGGTTCGTCGTCCTTTTCTCAGTGGAATTGTGTGCCTGAACGAAGTCAAGGTGCTTCACTTGGCGAATCTCTTCTTCCTCGTGTTCAATCTCGGCTGCGCATTATCACGTAACACTACATCTTTCATCGTCTTTCGGTTTCTAGGTACGTCATAGAACCACTGCTGTCACACGTTCGCTTACTCTGCCAAGCTGGTTTCGTGGGGGGTACGCCCGTAGCATGCGGCGGAGGCGTCGTTAGTGACCTCTTCTCCGAAAACGATCGTGCTTCCGCTATGGCACTGTACTTTTTAGGACCCTTGATAGGTGCGCTTCATGGTCTGCCACTTTGACACAAGTTCATACTCATCTCGCAAGGTCCTGTGGTCGGGCCCGTCATGGGAGGCTTTATCGCAGAGTCAGTCGGAATACAGAATGTTTTCTATGTCGTCGTCGCGATCTGCGGTGTTGCTGCCGTACTCGGCATTCTTCTCATGAGAGAATCTTATGCGCCGGTTATTCAGCTTCGCCGTGCAAAAATATTTCCAGATCTCGAAAAGGCAGTTACAACACATCCTGCTTTCGTCACAAACAAATGGGCTTATTTGTGGATTAATCTCAAACGACCCATCATAATTATGACTAGGAGTTTTATATGTTTCATCCTGAGCTTATACATGGCTCTGTAAGTTGGTTTTATTATCACACGGCTAACTGATGTCATTTATGTAGGATATACGGTTAGTAATAGCACATCATGTAGGTCATTGAACCTGAAACCGTGATTCAGGTATCTACTACTTGATGTTTACCACTTTCCCCGGTAAGATCACATACGCCTAGTAACACGGGAAAAATATTAAATGCTTACACCCAGACCTCTTTACGACTGTGTACCACTTCAATACTGGAACCGGAGGTCTACCGTATATCGGCATTGGCGTTGGGTTCTTATCTGGCGTCATATTTGGCTCGAGAATATGCAACAAGACATATTTATACGTACGTCAAGATGCGTTCTAACCTTACTGCGTTAGCTCAAGCGCTTCTATTATCTAGTTTGCTGCGCAAAATGGAGGAAAGGGTAAGCCAGAGATGCGCGTGCCTGTTCTGATACTCGGCTCGTTTATCGTCCCAGTGGGACTATTGTAAGATTGACACTTCCATTTCTGTCGGTCCTAGCCTGATCTACGTTAGTTGGTATGGGTGGTCTGCCCAAGCTAAGGTCCAATTCATGATGCCCATCGTCGGCACCGCTATCTTTGGATTCGGCATAATGATAGCTTCGTAAGCGTGCCCCTTTAACATCATTCATGATTAATTGATTGCTAAACCTCTTTGAAGTCTCGCCATTCAACTATACCTGGTTGATACATTTACATATGCTGCAAGCGCCGTCGCAGCTGCTTCTGTGAGTCTTCCCACCCTTACTCTTACCTTTGCTTTGAATCTCGTCGTTCATGCGTACTGAGCATCTCACGATCTTAGATGCTCCGCTCACTCCTCGGGTTCGCATTTCCTCTCTTTGGACAGCAGATGTTCGCTAGGCTTGGTTATGGAGGGGGCAATTCACTTCTTGCAGGTCTTGCCATCGTCATCGGTATACCCTTCCCCGTTTGGATATATTATGCTGGTGAAAGTATGCGTGCGAGGAGTTCTCTAACTCGTTGATTCTGATTTTGATCTCTTCTGTATCATTTGATCTCTCTCTCTCTCTCTTCGATGCAATACAGTGTACGACCGATTACCTGAGGCAGGTGACGCCGTTGATAACGCGCGGCTAAGAAATGAAGCGTCACTCATCCAGTACACTGTTCACCTGCTACTACTTTCGGACGCGTGTCATAGTATGGGTGTACAAGAATTAGCTGCAAGGAGTAAACTAAATTTACATAAAGTGTACGTCTGATTTTTGGATCATGACTGAGCGCTGAACTATGATGTTCCTTGTCAATGAGCAACAAAATGTCCAGCAATGTCTTGAATCTTTCTACTGCCGCGTGACCCTAACTCTAACTATCCCGAAGTTCAAACATCAAACAGTCAAGGCCGCAGACCTGTAAATAACTTTAAGCTTTTTTGAAAAAAAATCCAAGTTTTTCAGAGTAGTACCCTGTGTAAGACATTACGGTCAAGTCGTGGGGACTGCTTGTGCCCCTGCACTTTAGATTCCTGAATGCCCCGATGGCCTCCACCGGTCCGCCGTTCCCGCCGCGCGTTTTAGCCAGGCAATCTAACGAAGGAGAGGTGACTTTTAGCGTGCGGTATGTGCAACTGGATCATCTAGACGCGTTCTCGGCCGCCGAAGTGAAACTTCAAGCTTGATGCATTAATACCCAATGATGCGACCATCAGTTCATTAAGGCTGGCCATCACTTCTGGGGGGGCATCACAAAATCGGCGAAAGGTGTTCATATCCGACCGGGAAACTTGCCGAGTGACAAAAAAGGAAATTGATAAAATAGCAGGCTCGGATATTGCACAACGACGTCGAACTCATCTACCTCTTTCTTCCTTCCATCAGTCTGCCTACTGGAGACCAGACTCTGTGATATATTCAGTACACTAGTTGTTCGGAATGTCATCAGAATCAGCTTTGAGACTTCCCCGACTCACGCATGTCGCAAATGTTCTAGTCCCAAGTACGACTTCCAGTGCATTTTGTGTATTGCACATGATGTGTGCGTGCTATCATATAAAATTGTACTGAATTTCCCAGACAAACTTGGTGTGCACTCTCGCCGGGCCATGCCACGTTCGGGAGCAAGAGGGACTTTTAGGTGAGACTTGTTTGTGCAGCAGTCCATGATGTCGGTGCTGAATTGAATGCTGATACTGACTCATCTTGCATTTGGTACACGTTCAGACTCCCAGTGAGCTCAGTGCTCTACAAATAATTCAAAGCCTCCGTGAAACTAGCGCGCTTTCCATGCATCTCTTGGCACGTCATTCTATATCAGGAGCAGTATACGATTTCACTAGAACAATTCATTGCGGCCGTGCACAATGACCATTGACATCTATTGCATCATTTTCAGGTTTGGGAAAGGCTCACAGCGATCAGGTGCGGGTATCGACACAGTCTGGACTCACTACCTTAGGCCTCATTTCCCAGTTCTTCGAAACAGACCCTAAGCCCTTTGCCTCGTTTGCGCTTTGTCACCGAATCATCGTATCAAATTTAGATATATTGGCGAATTCCTCGGTGAGCAATGCACGGGCGCAAAACCTAAGAAGCATGCAAAAGGAGGGTGTTATGATTTCTATGGAAGGGTGCCTCCTCGACGAATCGTACTCTAGATCGGAAGCGACTAATCTGATCACTCAAACAATAGCAGTGAACAGCAGGTGTAAAGAAGTTCTGGGACGTCACACACTTTGTATAATGATGTCACTGGCACGAGGAACCACAGGTGGCCGAGTGTATTTGCTGACGCTGTTACTTTACATCACGTGACCGGCGCGTCCTAGACGCGTCGAATGTCGACAACCAAATAATGTCAGCCGCCGTGCTGTATTATATAAACATCTTCAGTCCCGTTTCACTCTCTCATTCGCTTCTTCTTCTTCTTTTCTCTCATCTTCACAGCTCCTGGTCTTCCTGCCTCATTCCGGATGTTCCAGCAAGATATGTGGCGTGCGACTTGGAAGTATATGGCATCCTAATGCAATCATGATGGTATCCTTGTCATTTCCGCCACCAGCATTGGTTCTGCCCGTTTGACGCCACATGGTATGTTTCATGCTCATAGTGCTCCGTATATGCCAGACTACTGACTTTCTCTCAAATGCGCTTAGGTCTGACGGCGAGCTTCCACAGGACATAAAATGTATGCCTTGTTCTCGCCACATTCTTATCTGCCTTCCTAATCGACATCAGCCGCTCAGGTGTTGAAGGCAAACCTCCAATATTCAAGGACGCGAAAAGACATCATAATGGAACAATATAACACAGCTGCTGCCCTTCCTGGGCGTCGCTCGCGGCGTGGACGGCACAGTAGACAGGACCTGAGTCCATCCGACCCTCTTCGAGCGCGTTTGGTGGCCACATTCGCCGAGGCTCTCGGATGTCGACTTCTCTCCACCCTCTGCCTCCTCAGCATCTCCCCGGTCGGTTGTACTGGCCCGCACCATGGTCTAGGCACCCCGGTCCTCGTCAACTCTCGCAGTTCGTAAGTTCGAGGGCGAGATGAGAGGGTATGTTGCACTTTGATCTTCTAGCCCGCCGCTGACATCACGTCCTTTTCAGGGCATCGGTGGTTGCCGTCATCCAGGTCGGGACCTAGTGGTGGCTCGGGCGTGGAATGTTGGCCCTGTTCTGCAGGCGTTGCTAGCTTCCACCCCGTTCGCTCCTCAGTGCCCGCCGGGTCCGGGGTGGCATCGTCACATTTAGTCTGCTTCCTCGGCGCCAATGGGCTCAAAGCCGAGGTCGTCAGCGCGGGTAAGTCCACCCCGGTTGAACAAAAGAAAAACAAACTTGATACATTGACAACAAAAACACATGCTGGACAAGAGGAGAAAGGACCGTCGCGACCCAGGATATGGGGAAAGGTGAGTAGCTCTATTTCCTCGCGTTTATGGTTGTCTTCGAGAGTGGCAGCATCAGCTCGAGACGCCATGCGTTATTAGATTGATATGATCATCATTCAATGACGTATGGAGTCTCGGTCAGCTGGTCTAACGCCCGACGGTTTGTTCCTCTGAAGTGTTTTAGGACTTGCAGCTACCGCAACTACAGAGCACGCTGTAATCACCGGACCAAGCGCATTGTGAAGAGAGGCGGCAGCAGATCTGCATACAGAACACGCATGGATCTTGGGATGATTAGTGGGAACACATACTTGAAACATTCCTTAATAAAGTGAGTCTACCTCCACGAGGAGCATCGTCCTCATTGTCTCGGAACGCAGAGTTGAGCACGATGACGGTGACGGTGGAGGTGCTTTGGCCAGGACGAGTATGATGAGGCATTCTGCAGCTCACGATTATGTGCACGTCACGAGCTGTCTGGTCATTAATACGCTGGCGAGGTGATTGATTCTATGCTGTCAAAAGTGGAGAAGTACTAGCTTGAATAGAAACACTAGGAATAGGTTTAATTGCAGGCTAATACTCAGCCATAATGATCCCCAAGTGTTGCGTTGTAACGCGTCGAGAACGCCTGCCTGTGTAGCTTCATCACCAGAAGGACCAGTGCTTTGCCCTGAACACGGTTAACTTTGTCCATGGACGACGGGGTGACAGATGTCTTCATTGTTTGTCGAGATCTCATCAAAGCCGAGAGTGTTGGTGTGTAAGAGTAGATGTAGATATCCTCTAGGCATAGTTCGCCCCCGGAGCGATCTGCATTCGTTCGAAAGAGGTGAGCTTCATGGAGAGTGAATACTGCTGTCGGATACAGCCATATTTGGGACCGGCGCCATAATTTTAAGCCATGCTGGAAGACATGAACGATGGGTATCATGACCTCGTCCCATCCCTGAATACTTATCATACGAGATGAGTGCCGTATCGCCCTGGCGAAGTTGTCCTTGACCATGTCAAGATCTGCGAGAGTGAGAGACGCAAAAGGGAGATAGTGGGCATTTCCTGATGTCGGAACAATGATGGAGTTAAACAACACTCCAACGAGGCAGAGGAAGACGCAGAAAAGTACTGCGCATGACATTTTTGGGGTGTATCGGAGCCGCATTGTTCAAGCTATTTGAAATTTGAGGGTAGATAGACTTTACGAATTTCACGAGAACTCCCCTCGGATCCTCGGCTACCGTGTGAGATATTAATCCCAGCCACCCAGGCTGCCCACCAAGCCCCAATGATCTCACCTTCAAATGGCAAGCACCCCGTCACCCTAACGTTACAACCCTCGAATAACCGACACGTTCATCGTGTTTTCTGACCTGTTATACACTGGCAAGAAGTACTTGATCGATTGCTACGTCACCTCTACCACGGATGACAAACTGCCATCCCTTCTTTTCAAAACTCGGCAGTTCGCCAACTGTCCACAGCGTCTGAATGAATATGAGACCGTGCTGAAATACTGCAAGGGAAGTTTGCAGGAAACCTGAAGCAACAAAACTGTTAGTAACAAGGGGATAGAATAACACGAAGAAAGTCAAGTACCGGACCAATCCTGGGATGAATTCGGGAGTAAAACTGATCACTTTGCCCTGGTCATCTTTTGCAGGAGAAATATCCAACGTGGCTAACATGGTTGCAATGGCAGCCCACGCGGAGGAATCAGCACTATACCGCCCTGATCAAAGCCTATCTGTCGGTGGATCTTTTATGGGATTAGAATAAGTTAACGAACCTGGACATGCACGCCGGCCAAGGCCGAAGATGTATTGTGCAGGGTCATCACTTGTCAACGCACCATCGCTATCAATGAACCTCTCTGGTATAAAATTAGATGCGTCGGGGTACCGTTTTTCATCCCGTGTAATGGCCCTACGATCAAGTCAGTACCACGAAAGCTGGGAGGAACATATCAGACCATGTGTTGTATGTGATGATTGCGCCTGATGCACGATATTATAAATAATTATTGCGTTGATTCTGGGACAAAAACAGCGGACCTTTTGGAATGAAGTACCCATCGTATACGTCATCACTTGAAGCGGCATGTGCTACGCCTATGAGGTCGTCTTCAGCACAGGCCAGATTATTTGGTGGGGAAGAATACCAAGAGGCGCAACAGGCTGCCATCGCCAAGTCTCTCGCAGGACTGCTTCGATGTAGGGTAGCGATGCTCTGTCCTCGAACGTTGGCAGCCGTTCTTTTCCAATCACTGAGTCGATTTCCGCTTGTGCGCGTTTCTGAACTTCAGGATATAATACCATGGCCAGGAAAAAAACCATCAAAGATGCTGCACTCTGTGACGAGGATAAGCAGCGGACAACACGATGGAGCTGTCCATTTACCGACTCATATGAAGCTGTGCGATATTAGTGTATGTCGAGAGTACAACGTTGCTCGTTAAAAGGCTGACTCACCTATAATAGCAGTAGTAGCTGCTTTCTTCAACGCATTCTCGAATGCAGGTTTGAATGCCTCCTCTTGCGTCTCCATCCGTTGCAAATTTTCTGCAACCATCGAAGATTGAGCGAGCGACGACCCGTCGGCCTTGCCACGAGCTGAGTCAATGTCTAAAACCAAGAGAAAGATGAGCACCCACCATGTGCTGCTGCACATATCGAAACGGCATATCGGCCATTTCATTGATGCGCTCCGTCGAACCTCGAGCACTACGCTTGATCGAGGATCCCCAGCACCAGTCAGGTACCTTTAGTACTACATTTCACAAAAGTGCGTGTCATATTAACGCTATCTCATCCAGGACAGTTGAGCTCACAGAAGGGAAAGGTTTTGAGCATTAATGCTCTCTCTGGGGACAACACGGTCAAGCCTGGAACCAGTGCCTTTATCACGGTCTGCACCATAGGATCATCACGAGCACTGATATTGTAGTCGTATACTGTTGACATCACAACAGATAACGAGAATCTGTGAACAGGTAAATAATGGTTCAATTCGTAAAAAAAATCATTCGCTAACGTTGCGAAGTGGTCGTAATAATTTTCAGGGTCATCGACCAGGTTGACGATAATCTCACGAGCCCGCTTGATTTGCATTGGGCGAAATTTTGCTGCAGACTCGGGGCGAAAAGTTTGGTGGAAAAGTCGTCTGCAGAGACGCCATTCATCGCCATAAGCTATGAATCCAAAGTCGATCGACAAACCATATCTGCGAGAACCTTAGACTAGTTGAATAAAGGAATACTGAACGAACCCACGGCTCGAGTGTTGCTAGGTATGGTCGATCGGAGTAAATCCGAGAACGCTTGTCCAGTAAGGCTTCTGCGATGTGCTGAGAATTGATCACGACCATTTCCTCGTCTAGACTTCGCACGAAGACCAAGTCCCCTAAGATAATGATTCACACCACGTATGCCCTATGCTATCTGTTCACGTACCATACACAGCACCCCACTCGGTGTAAGTCAGCCAAGGCTCGTAAGCGTCGATAGATAAGACGCTCCCCAACAGTGGGAGGGGCACTGGGCCAGGAGGAAGAGGAGCATTATTCTGTCGCTTTTTGATGAACCCCTTGAGTGCCTTGACGGCGACAAAGGAAAGAGAAATGCCAGCGAGGATAGCAAGGTGACGATCAACTGTAAGGGCCATGATTCGAGCAGTGGTTTAGTAAACTGTAATAAAGACCATCCTTATAACCACGGGGAAGTGGGGTAATCACGGGGATCGGCACCGGTGGCGGCGGCAATGGGAGTTATATTTGGACAAGAGTAGATCTGGATGCGGTACCGGTGAAGGACTGGAAAGAATGGGAATTTCGAGACAATTTCATCTACTTGAGGAATCAATTCAAAGATACAAAAACACTATAAAAGAAAGCATACCTCAAATACTTTGAGCGTCCAGGTGATCGTCGAATTTGGACCGTCAGCAGGAAGACAACACTCGAAGGACTCATTTATCACCTGAGGTATTATGGCCGCTCACCTCTTTGTCCCGCTTCCTGGATAAAACAAGCCTATTCTCGTCTTTCTCGACCTCTGACAGCAAGGTCCATATCATATCCAGAGACCAGTGGGCATCGGAAATAGGAGGGGGCAGCGGATCCTTCTTTCTTATGACACGAGAATCAATAATCCACCGACACAGGAATAGTATTGGGGCATAAGCATAAGCGCGGATAAGCATAAACCGTAAGCTCCCAGGTGAGAGCGACCCTATCAAATAATGTGATCATCGGCAGAAGAATTTCGTAAAATCGTCCTAACAAACCTCAGCTTCAAGTTGGATTACATCATCCAGAAAATAAGGAATTTGGGCAGACTGCATGCAAACTCTGTGACTAGCACACGCTGTGAAGTTACCTCGAGTATGTGTTCCCTGAGTCACGTCCGAAATACGACCTAGTCATCCACCGTGCGTTCAGGGTCATCCGCAAGACACAAATTCGCAAGTTCCCGATTTTTTGACATCGCGAGGGTCTCATGTTATGATGATGCGGTGTTGAGAAGCCAGTTCTCTTGTCGTGGCATTGAAACGGCATCCACTTTTAGCCATCTATCGAACGACCTTCCCTTTCTCAGGAGCTTGCCATCTTTGTAACGAAGAGACCCAGGCGAGGACAAATATGAATGATTCGGCGTCGCGCTAATACAGGTACTTGACCTTGCCTTCGATGACCGTCTCCGTAATACCACTGAGAAGGCCAAGCGCCATGAAGGGTATTGTCCTTGCACACTCCTGGTATTGAGGAATATCCCGAGTCGATGGTAAGTCGAAGTTGCTGAAGACGTCAGTCACTCGACCGCCCGAGATCCGGTATACTACTAGATTGCTAAAGTTGGCGTTGCTGTCACGGACACCGTTTTTCCAGAGGGTATGATGGCCTATTGTCGTTATAGTAATGCACAATAAACAGCACAAGGAAGAACGACATACAGACAACAGTTTGCCACTATGCGCTGATGAACTCGTTTCCGCTCAGCTTTGTGATTGAAAGAAGCAGCTTTCTGGATACAATAAAGTATGCGATGCTGACTCGGGCCCGTTGAGCATCTTCCATCTCTGAGACCCTCTTGTTTTTCGACATAAATGCACTTTCGCAATGAAGGTTTTTTTCCGGAGTATTGCTCCACCAAGGCATCTCCAGCCTGAGTGAGTATCGGACATGATGAGGTATTGATTAGTATTCCCTGACTCTGCAAAGTAGAACGTTTATCTTGCCTTGCCTGCCCAGCTTCTTCTACATATTAGATTTCATCCAGAAAGGTCTCTTGAGTCTGCACAGTTTCCTTCGTAGCACATACACCGCGCTGATGCGTGTATATACTATTCCACGGAAAACTATAATTTAGATGTTGTCTTTAACTGAGCCACGTACCGTGTCAATAACTCCCTGGGATATGATACTATCAGCATAAACCTCTGCAATGGCCTAGCATCTTCATTGTTTTTGCTGCATGCGAGGTATCAGAGAGGGCAGATGATTGATTCACGCAGAGGACTGTAAGCGTCCAGTGATAGTATGGGTATTCGAACTCAGACTTATGTGTGCAGGTCATGTGATCGCGTAATTCACGAAAGCCCAACTATCAGTCCCGCGAGAGATGATTCAAAGCTGCCGGTACAATTAACGAAGTACCCTCTCGTTGGGGAAATGACGGCGGGCGAGGGTGGGTACAGTTAGTAAAGCTTGATGCATGAGGTCATCAAACTTGAATATGCTGACGAATAACATAAGCCAACGACACTAAAAACAAGGTAATACATGATTTCACCCCCCGCACAGCTCTCAACATTGCATTTTGATCAACTGCGATACTTTTTCCTTCGTGTGGCGAGGGGCGAATATGCACGGGAATACAGGGTGCCTGCATCGCCTGGCTCAGATACACTGCAGGGATCCCCAAGGATGACTCACGTCGTTAAGCCTCCCGTCCATTTCACTCCTTCAGCATCAGGCCCGACATTCCATCCTGGTGCACATTCCAACCGGAAAACAGTTAGAATATTCACAACTGCAGCGAATAAAGAAGCCTCGGCAACATGTCGTCCAACACTGCTGAAAGGTGAGGCAAACCCGTCTATTCGCAAAACTCTAAACTTCGTACCAAATACGCCTTCCAAATCCAAAAACAAAGGAAATATCATCACTGGCAGGGTCGTGTGTTGACAGCTCTTCGACGACGACTTTTGACATGTGACGCTCGGGTATGAACCTCGTTGAGTTAGGATATTTATCCGGATTGCGCGCCATAGACCTTGCATAAGAAGAAATGGTTATGTCTGATCTTTGTTCACTTGGTATGATGAATCACCATGCGTTAGCTATTACGGTAGCCCCTTGAGAAACAGTTTTAGAAGGGGATAAGGTTTTCAGTCCATAGACTGACCTTTGGGAATATAGTAACCTTCGTAGATATCGTCATTTACCGTGGCATGTGCAATTCCTAAATCCAGTCAGTGACCGTGCTAACCGGAGTTCGATGAGTCAATAGTGCTGACCCAGAGGGACGACAGGGAACCACCTCAGCGTCTCCTGTATGACAGCATTGATGTAGGGCATAGAAGCACGATCACCCCAGTCGGGCAATCTTTCGAGAGTTTCTCCAACGACGGAATCAATCTCTGCTTGCGCACGTATTTGCACCTCGGGATATAGAACCATCGCGAGCAGGAAGACGTATAAAGTGGACGTCGTCTGGGTCTTTGGTCAGTATATAAATAAAATAAGAATCGCGTCAAAGTATACAGTTTCTGAGGCGGCTGGGAGTACGGAGAAAATGAGTAGAGATGCGTCAAAAACACAATGACCATTGCAGATTTGTCACGAACCAGCATAACCAGATGCACTGGATTCCTTAATCCCTTTCTCAAGAACAGCGGCCTCCCCTTCATCTTGTGTTTTGACTGGTATACGTTTCAATGCATCCGACACCACGGATGGTGCAGCCGTCCCCGCCGCCTGAGGATCATCATGAGCCTAACCTAAATGATACTCCGATCAAAAGGCACTTGAAACTTGCCATGCTGTTCTTCACATGTTCAAAGGGCATGTCCATAATCATGGGAACGAGGGTTCTCTGGACTATAGCATCCCTTACAAAGCTCGCTCCAGGGAACCAAGGAGGAAGTTTTTTCACTTTGAGTGCATTAGAATAGAACTACAACTGATCGAAGTTATACGCACATATGGGGAACTCTGCTATGACAGCTGCAACTTCGGGCCTGAGTACTTTTACATCTATCTCAAGTGAGCGTTCAATGAGCGCAAGAAAGGGATCATCAACGGGCGCTGTAGAATAATCATACAAAATTGACATGATGATAGACGTGCTGAAGCTATGTAGAAAAGATGGTTCAGCCACGCAATACATGGAAGGAGAGATGCGACTAACGTGTGGAAATGGGTTCCATACACCTCCGGAGAGGCCAGTAAGTTTCGTATCAAATTGTGAGCATTGCGCATTTGAACCGGACGGAAGGATGACACTGCTTCTAAATGGAATGCTTCATGGAAGATTCGCCTGTCTGTAAAGACATGATAAGTGCGATAAGAGAACTCGAAGGGACAATATACTAACGAAGTCTCAACTTGTCTGAGTAGGGTAGAAAGACAGTGGAGTAGTCGTGACAAAAACTGGGACTCGTCTAACAATAGGAACATCAAACGATAGAAGGGCCTCACAAGCCAAGAACATGCACAAGCCCTGGGGGTCTCGTGGAATAGTTGTGTGAACGACGATCGAGCAAGTCATGCGCAACTCTTTCGGAGTTGATGATCACGATATCCTGACTAAAGAGTCGGGAGTAAACGATTTCACCTGCATCGCAATTCAGCACATCCAGATCCACATGTGGGTGGCTCTACGCACCATACTCAGTTCCCCATCTTGTGTATGCTAACCACGGATGATCTGGGTCGATTCCGATCACATTTCCAACAAAAGGGAGAGGTGGAGGACCAGGGGGTAAAGGATGCTTCTTAGTGTCTCTCTTCTTTTGCAAAGATTGCACTACTACAAGAGATATAAGCGCTATGAGGGCGAGTGCAAGTACTAGTGTTGGGGCCATCGCTCGAACCAAATAGATAACTGAAGCTCTTAGCTCCCTCGTATATGTGTCTGGACTTTGTGCGGCCGGCGACCCCATTAAATTATTAATGCTGTGGGGCTATGTCGTCCCCGAAAATTTTGGACAAGTGTCGATTCTTGACGGCCCCGAACCCCTTGAACAGTGTCGTGGAAGCACAGCTTGGCTTCAGTCTGTGGAGATCGATTGTGTTGGACCTGTACATCTGTACGGCTAGACTGTACACCATCCCATACGGCCGTCAGCGGTATTGCCTTTACGGTCGGCAGTAGCCGGTGTAACCTGCCCTGAACTGCCATGCTGTGCAGGTGACCGACAGCAGCAACGACTTAGTCTGCGCTTCAGCCTTTTAACATCCAACACCGTTTGTCACAATAAGTTATTGATATCGTCTTGCAGCTTTCATAGAAGCCTATCCACGTGCGACAAGCAGCCAGATTAGCTGGACACTGGCGGCGTTCCTAATCATATAGGGCTGTTATAGAACGCCGCGGGTGACATGAAAGATCGTCTAGGACCCTAGGTGCTCCACTTCCTGATTTGCGTCATGAATGTGAACACTCGGCTTTGTTCGTGGCAGAAAACGTTACCTCGTCAATTTCAATAACGATGTCACCTCGATTGGCATGCGAGCACTTCAAGCTGCAGGGTGAGCGAGTACTGATCAATCATCGACTCCCTCTCCTGTAGGTCATGCACTGCCATGACAGTGACTATTTCGGTTGCAACCCCGGCCGATATCTACGATACTCATGAGCGAGCCCGTCTCGACGATATCGTGAACATATTGGCTTTCGGGCCTCCGGCTTGACGCGCAAGTCACAGACGTATTTATGTAATGCGGCACATGCAATACTGGGTGCCTCTGACATGATGCATGATGAGCCAGCCAATGATAAAGCTACAGTGACGGCTATACCTGGGTGCTACATAATAGGAGGTGCCGCGTGACTGTCAACTGATCAGGTTCTCGTGGACTATCGTTGTAGGCCTTATCGATTAGCTAGCCAACAAGCCAGTCAGCAACTGCCTCATTGGAATGACTTCACACAATATAACGAACTGCATCTTTTATTCGAGTCATTCCCTCACATCACCATGATTGCGCAGCAGAATGACGAGGAGACACCTCTTCTGCAACGACCAGAGCAGCCAAAGGCCAAGACACCTCTTCCATGGGATCAAATTTGGATTCTGCTGCTCTTGGAGATGCCAGAACTTCTTTCTTCTCGGACCCTTGCGCCGTTTATTCCTCAAGTGAGAATATTCTGTTTGCTTGGACTTATATCTAACCACAACTGGACTTTGTCAAGCTCATCAGAGACATCGGAGTCACTCACGGAGACGAATCCCAGGTTGGACACTATACCGGCATCCTTGTAAGCATGTCTTCATCGTTTTTCCCCTTTCGTTCGTCCATGATACTATCCTCTCCAGGAATCATCGTACTATGCAGCTCATACCCTGACTATTTTTTATTGGAGTCAACTATCCGACCACATCGGACGGAAGCCTGTGATATTGACAGCCCTGTTAGCAATCTCTATATCGATGTTTTCGTTTGGGCTGTCGAAGACCTTCTTCGCTCTGGTGGTCAGGTCAGTGTGTTCTAGTAGCTGTGACCATCAATTCCTGACATTCTCGACCAGTCGTGTTGTCTGTGGAGCATTTGATGCGAGCGATAGTATGGCCAAGAGCAACCTGATGGACATCACTGACGCAACCAATATGCCCAAGGCATACAGTTATGTACCAATTCCGTGGACGATCGCAGGCACAGTTGGGCAGGTATACAGTACATTATCTCTCGCACTTGAGGTTGACGGCATTTAGATCACTCATTGGGGGATCACTTTCCCGACCAGCAGACAGATTCCCTGACATTTTTGGGCGATCAGAACTCCTGAAAACCTACCCATATCTCCTGCCGTGCTCTATTTCGGCATTTTTGATATCGACAATGTGGCTAGTCACGTATATCCGTCTTAAAGAGGTGAGCGCGATGCTAAAAACCCATCTCTGGATCACACTAAGTGTGGTTACAAGAGCGTTTCTACCAAGACACCGCTTTGGGAACTCATTAAAGGAGGTTTCTCCGGACAGTCATACTCAAAACCTCGCCAGCCATTGAGCAATGTTATAGTTGATCCTGGCGAAGTCAAATCAAAACCGCTTCCGCTGCGTGCTTTACTAACCTCGAAAGTGTTGAGCGTAACAGCGAGTTATGCCACCACAGGCCTGTTTCAAATGGGGTTCAATTCGGTCTTACCTGTTTTCTATGCAACATCGATCGAACTTGGTGGTCTTTCCCTTGACCCTCCTCGCATCGGTGCTTTACTTGCGGCATCAAGTGCCATGCATGGAATATTTCAGCTACTTTTCTACACTCGTTTAAATGATCGCTTCGGTGCAAGAGCTATCCATATCACCGGCGTCAGCTCCTGCGTACCCATGGTCATTTTATTCCCAGTTACCAATGCTTTGGCTCGAGCCTATGGAATAGGCATGGCGGTGTGGCTGTGTGTTGTCGTCCAGCTTATGCTGAGGATTAACCTGATCATGTGCTTCCGTATGTTAATCCAGCACTTCCTGCGTTCTGTTGAACTAAGAAGCCATAGCCTGCATAACATTATTCGTTAGAGCAGCTGCTCCCAATCGCGCCTCTCTTGGAGCAACCAACGGAATTGCTCAAGTGGCTGTCGCGGCAGCAAGAATCATCGGCCCGGCGTCTGCAGCTTCGGTCTTCTCTTATTCATTGCAGGAAGGGCATGATGCATGGTCGATATACTACTTCTTGACCGCAATCGTATTTCTCGCTGTAGGTACTGCTTCATTGCTTCCCCGTGATCCTAGTGTATGGGATCATGATGATTCCCAATAGCGATCGACCGCGTGTTATGATCTAGTGTACTAGGAGCAAAAATTTAGGCTATGTAGACTAGTAGTATGTGTACAACATTAATTCCCTACTCCCATGATAAGTTAGGGAGGGTTCTGTCTGCAGCAAACTTTCGTGCTGTTATCTACAAATCCATCTGTAGGAAACTGGATGTATGACATAATGGTTCCCACAGGATTTTTGCTGCAAATGGAACCCGGACTGGTCGTCTGGAATCTTGCATTTGGTACACGTTCACATGGGACACACGTCGCTGCGACGTGGGGAAATCATGAACAAGCTGGGTCAAGGGCAAAAAACTGTCAATACTTGTCCCACAAGAACCACGACACAACAATATCCCCAAAAGACGCACCTTCAACTTCGAATGCTACTGACCTTCAATTCATCTGTCCAGGTCAATACGTCATGCCAAGGTTATTTGACATAGCAAGAAATGCACTGCGGCGAGAGCCACCGGCGCCGTCGGGGCAGGGGCAACTGACACCATCGCGAACTATACCAGGACACACGGACACTGTGTGCGCAGTTGCATTCTTCAAGGATGGCCGAAGGGCTGTCACTGGTTCAACAGATTGCACCCTGCAGATCTGGGATATGCAGACAGGAGTATTAGTGGAAGAGCCATTCAAGGGGCACAAGGATGGGGTGCTGTCGGTGGCAGTATCTCCAGATGACAGGAGAATTGTCAGCGGTGGATGGGATAAGAATGTTATGATTTGGGACGTCGAGAGGAGGTACATGCCCCATCTACTAGTCCGCCATACAGCCACCGTGAACTCGGTGTGCTTCTCCCCCGACGGCAAAAAAATTGCAAGCGGGTCAGATGATGAAACTGTTATTATATGGGATGCCGATGTTTATACTTTCCTCGCGATACTTCCTCATAGCGGTTATGTGCACAGTGTCGCATTCAGCCCAAATAGTCTCAAGTTAGCCACTGGATCAGGGGACAGCATCATCCGGGTTTGGCACGTCAAAAATGCCGAAATTCTTTTCAAGATCAACGCGCACAAATGGTCAATTCGAAGCGTTATGTGGTCACCTGACGGCCAACAACTTATCTCAGCATCATGCGACAGAACAGTCAAGTTCTGGAACTCGTCAGACGGAAGCCAGATTGGTCAACCCTGCATCGGTCACGCTGATTCAATCGTCTCGCTCGCCGTATCTTCTGATGGTTCCTTCATTGCCACTGCCTCGGATGACAAGACGGTGCGGCTATGGAGCACAGAGACATACCAGCAGATAGGACGGTCACTCGAACACCCCGCCTGGGTTCCATTTGTTGCAATTTGTCCTAATACGGAGCTGCTCGTTAGTGCAAATGGCGCAGAGGTGCTGCTCTGGTCCATCGAGAGAATATCAGTTTACGCAAAAATTGGGCTGCGTCTCCCAAGCAAAAAGTCTGCGCCAAAGGTGCGGGTGATATCCGTCATTATTCTAGCCATCGTGCTGATTCATGCTCCTCAAGTTGGATGATGCACCCGACTCACAGATACCACGTAAGCCCACATAACTCGCGTGCCAAATCGAAGATGACTTACTCTTTTTCCAGAGCTGCCTCAACAATACATCAGTCTATCCGAAGCTGATCACGCTATTCAACAAGCCATTGTCGCTCAACTGGACAATGCCCCGCTTCGTCTAATCAACACGTCTACTGGACGGTTATGCGACAGAGGCGCACAGATCAACGCCTTCATGAGAAGCATGGAGTACAAGGAGTTGTCATCATCAATGACGCATCTATCCGTCCAAACGGAGCCTATCAGAGAAGTGATCACAAAGTACTTCAGCTGGGTCATGTTATCACATACATGGAACAACGAAGAGCCGCTGCTGCGCGACGTCCAGGACAACGACGTGTACACGTTGAATCCAATTGGTGTGGTGAAATTGCAGAAGTTCTGCAAACTTGCTCACGATCTGGGGTACCGCTGGGCATGGGTCGACACATGCTGCATCGACCAAAGCAACAATGTTGAGCTCCAACAATCAGTCAACTCCATGTTCGTTTGGTATCGTCGCTCTGCACTCACAGTCGTCTATCTATCGGATGTTCTGTCTTCGTCACAGCCTGGCGCGCTCGCACGCAGCCTTTGGAACGTGCGAGGATGGACTATTCAGGAGCTCCTCGCTCCTAAGATTCTTCTATTTTACCAAGCAGACTGGACCCCATATCTCAACATCCGATCATCTAATCACAAGGGCTCTGTTACTATCATGCAGGAGTTGGAAGATTCAACTGGCATAAATGCACAGGCACTCGTCGCCTTCTACCCGGGGATGAGAGATGCCCGCGAGAAACTCCAATGGGCGTCGTGCCGTGTCACCACGTTGCAGGAAGACATCGCATACTCATTGTTTGGCATCTTTGGCGTCCACCTCCCAGTAATCTATGGTGAGAAGAAACAAAATGCGCTGGGACGACTCTTGCAGGAGATCATAGCTCGGTCAGGCGACATTTCTGCTCTTGACTGGATTGGACAATCATCCGAGTTCAATAGCTGTCTCCCGGCTGACATTACATCGTACACAGCTCCGTCATGCACCCTACCATCTCTATCTGAAGACGATATCCAAAAATCGGTCTCCACGCTACGAGATGTCGTAGCTATGGAGTGGGTTTCGAAACTGTATACCCTCCTTGATAACCTCAGCGCTCCTCGTTTCGCAAACTCCAGACTGCAATTGCCATGCATCACGTTTCCCGTCACAGAGATCAGACGGAATAATGATGCCGGATTTTTCACTTATAATGTCAAGGCAGACGGTCTTCAAGACTTGCTGATCACCACAGAGGACAGACTGGTTCAGTTCTCACCCACAAGGCGTACTAGACAGTCGTTCTTACTCATCCGTCCATGGAATCGTTATGATCTCGAGCTGCCTGACTTTGATGATCTCAACTTTGATGATCTCGAGGCATTAGGGTCCGAGTCTGGGTCTTCATCAGAACCTGATATGCGAGACCTGAGGTTGATCGTTCGCCTTGGGCAGCCTTTTGGTGCACTTCTCCTGGTGCAGCAGTGGGGGGGAGAATTCAAGAGAATCGCATCGGATAACAATATCATCGCACAAGTGAAGGATGCCACTTCTGTTGATAGTATGATGGACGTCAGAACACTAGAGATATTGTAGTTGCATGGATTTTGAAGATTAGGTATCTGCAACGCGTCATACGTTAGTAACAGTACATGGTGATATCACGCATGTAACAATGATCTCCTTATGCATGTAGTACAAGGACTTGCCTTCGGTTGTTTCGGTTCGGAAATAATCAACTCGATGGGTTCAAGATTTACAATCGATTTGATTTTGTGTACCTCATATCCATACATCGTGATCCCCAACTGTAATGTATTGTTTTCCCACTATATTTTTTACAGAAAAAGTTTGACAGAAGTCAAAACCATCTCACACGATGTAGTAAGTGGGAACTAAGTGTATCAAGTCCTCCGAGTTTCCCCTCGAATAATCCCTCGGTCTTTTGGTCCAAGATTGAGGTGAGCTCTCTTATTTATGGCCGTACGTACATTTTCCTGACTGTTACCCTAATACCCCGTCCAAATTTCTTGTTCCTAGGCATACTAATCCATAGTCTTTTGATCCAAGACTGAGCCCCATTCCCGTTCCTCAGGCTAGTCCAAGCCTCCTCATTCGCAAGACTACAGTCCCTCAAACCCGATCTGTTATCTTAGAGGAAGAGTCCCATCATTCAATATTCAGTCGCGACGTCCCTGGTGTACTCTTCCCAATTCACGTGTCACGGTCACTTTGTCTATATCCTACCTCTCTAATCAACCTTTCAACTCTTTTGGAAAAACATCTTTTCACTAGCAGGACGACCCTGCTCGGCAAGGCAGAACGTGGATCTGATTTTGCACTTCAACGCGCTTTGATCTCGGTCCAATGACGGTATGTCGATCAGATATTTGGGATAGTCCAAGTTCAATTGATTGATTCAGTCGCCGTCAACAAATAGCACAGCCATTGAAGGCATCGTGGATGCGTTCTCGTTCTATGTGTTCAGTGGCATGCCTGCTCATTTGATCCACGTGCCAAGCGTAAGGCTTGTGGACCGGGACGAGGTGTTCAACATGTTCAAGCCTGCAGTCGAGGCCATCACAGAGGATGAGCTGAAGAACTTTTCAGGACCGTCAAGGACTCGAAAAGAGACCTTAAACAAAGTGCTCAGGGATAAGATCAAATTTGCGATGCTCTCTCACCGTTGGCTTGATACCGGAGAACCCACATTCCAGGGCATGTCCGAGTTACAAGAAGACATGTCCAAGAATTCCGCCGGATATCACAAATTGACCAAATTTTGTGAGAAGGCAAGAGAGTACGACTGTCAATTGGCTTGGTCGGATACCTGTTGCATCAATAAGAACAGCAGCGCGGAACTTGATGAAGCTATTCAGGCGATGTTCAACTGGTACCACAACGCTGCCATTTGTATTGCGTATCTTGCAAGCTCTTCCAGCGTGTCGGACTTTGCACAGGAGCCTTGGTTCACCAGAGGGTGGACACTGCAGGAGCTCCTTGCACCAGAGAAGATGAAGTTCTACGGGAAAAATTGGGAACCCCTCAGCGACAATCTTGACGACAAACACCCTAGAGACTTGACTACTCCATCTGAAGACGAAATTTCTACGCCAGTCGCTCCTTCTCAATCAGATATTCTCACTGCCATCACCCGCTTGACAGAAATTGAACGACATGATCTTGTTTCATTCTCGCGTGGCATTCACAACGTTCACCAGAGGTTGAGGTGGGCGTCAAGAAGGACGACCACACGCATCGAGGATATGGCGTACTCCCTCATCGGTATATTTGATATCAGCCTGTCAATAACATATGGGGAGGGTCAGCGATCCTGGTTTCGATTGATGGAAATCATCTTGCAACAATGCAAGAGTTGGGAAGTCTTCGTATGGGCAGGAGAATCGTCTCCATATTCCAGCGCAATACCACGCTCGCCCAAAGGCTATGAAGCTTTTGATATACAGAAATCCACAGAACTGAGCAGGAGTCTCGATATGGGGAGGATGGAGGGTATTGTCGGAGAAACACCTCCTGGTCTCCGTGGCGACCATGCATTTGCAATGACGAGACACGGAGTGCAGATGAAGCTACCGCTTCTCGACGTGGTGTTCGACCGCCCGAACCAGTCGGCCACTATTCACGCCCAGGCTCCGGGCTACCCAAAGCCTTGTGATCTCCATGTGCGAGTCACATGCCGCCAACCGAAATCAGAGGCAGAGATTTATCGTCTGGGAATAGTGAATTACAGCCCGAGCGGACTGAGTCGGCGGAACCAGTATAAGATCCGCGAGGGTCCTTTGTTGTGTTTCTTCTTCACCCTTGATCCCAATGGCCGGTCGTGGCTAAGGCTGCAGACAGAAAATGTGATCCTAATTGACCACAAGGGAGCCCCGGTACGATGTAGATGTTCGTTTGAGACGGTCTACATCTAGGGTAGGCAGTTACATCACTTATGTCGGAAACGTTGGATATGTCCCTGTATGTACCCGTATTTGTGGCATTCCTTTGGATTATTGATGCCTTTCTAGAAGAGTCGCACGTAATACTAGTACGTAGTATGAACTCAAATCTGCCTTCCACAGTGCTACTCACTTTGATATCCATCTGCGGCCTACTCCCAACGCCGATATCATAGTGCTGCGCCAGACTCTTTCTTGTCTCTCAGTTCCAATACGCGACCCTTTCCACTGTCTTGATTTCAGTCCTTCATGATATGTCCTAGCGAGTCAGGTCTGAACTGCATGGCAAAACAAACTTTTGGTCTTATGCATCCACAGCATACGTAGACAACAACCTCGTCGGCACTGTAGTAACTCCGGCCGGAAATGACACAGAGAAACTAGGGGCTCACTTACCGAAACCGTGTAATCCCACTCACTCTAATTGAATTTGCTCATCAAAATCTCTCCAGGATCAGGTGGAGTTTCATCACTTGTTCATTGGATCGAAGTACGAAGCTGTGGAGTAAAGGAAACATGGCTTACGCCACTATTACGCTCGAACGAATTTCCGTGGCAAGAAAATCCAGTCCAGTGTAATAGTGATGCCTGCTGTGTTGAAGTGCGTTCGATGTTCGCTATCCGGTGGGCGTCTTATGATTGCAGCAGAGTCCAGACGGTAATATCTAATTGATAACCCAAGCCTGATCTATGCACCAGAGAATACGCCAGATTACTACACTAGATTGCAGCCTGCCTCTGCATACGAATAATTATGCTCCATTGCAAACGAACTATGTACTTAGGTGCTTTCAGGATGTGGTTTGGCAATAGCTACGAATCTAAACAACCGGATGTGTTCCTCAACATGGTCCAAGTGCACATGTTCATACAATATCGTCCTCTGCAACCACCTCGAGAGCAGATGGTGTCTCTGCATGTCAGATTTTGAAATCTTGTATTTGTGGTATGTATGATATATGAGACTATGATAATGTGATCGTCGACGTGTTGTAAAAAACTATTCAGCTACAATATGTCTAGGGTCCCGATGTTCATAGTAATGTCAATCGAAGCCGGGTCTTTCACCTGCGCAATGATATATTGGTCCGACGCGACCCTCTTGTATTCTCCAACACGTTGCTGCGCTACCAAAAGTGCGCTGAAAGCCTGCCCAAGGTGAACCATCAAACGCAATGATCGTGAGTGAGCTTCCGAGTCAATCGACAACTCCTCTTCAGTGTCGTCTAATCCAGACTGGGACTCGAACCAATCCCCTACGCTCTCCCCTTCGTCTGCAAAGGTAAGCTGCTCTGAAAAATCAGGCTGCCCAAGGAGACGACGATCCCATGGACGGACAAGAAAGAATCTCTGCTGAGTGGGCCTTGGACGCGAGAACTGAATTAGTGTCTTGTCCGCCGTGGTGATCAGTAAGTCCTGAAGCCCATCTGCTTTGACTTTATATGTGGAATGAGCAGCATGACCAGGCCTCCGTTTGACTTCCGTGACACGGAATGCGATGCAAGGAAGACGCAGTCTGCAGTTGGCGAAGAGGGGAGCATTCATGTTCTCGAGCATGTTATACAACTGCGAAGCTGAATCCACGGGCACAATGTTTCGCAACGAAGAGACCGCTGTCTGAATCTCATCTTCAGACAATGATGGTAGGGAGCATAGAGGGGCTGCATATGAGATGATATCGGCTGGAAGGCAGCTATTGAACTCGGACGATTGTCCGACCCAGTCCAGGGAAGTGATGTCGCCCGATCTGGCGACGATCTCTTGCAGGAGCCTCCCGAGCGCATTTTGCTTCTTCTCGCCATAGATTACAGGCAGGTGGACGCCAAAGATACCAAACAACGAGTACGCAATGTCTTCCTGCAATGTGGTGACACGTTTCGATGCCCATCGCAGTTTCTCTCGGGCATCTCTCATCCCTGGACGGAAGGAGATCAGGGCCTGTGCATCTATTCCCGTCGCACCCTCCAACTCCTTCATGATTTCTGGGGATTCTTTGTGGTTAGGAGAGCGATCGTCGAGATATAACGACCAGTCCTTCTGATAAAATATGACGACTTTCGGAGCGACGAATTCTTGAAAGGTCCATCCTCGTTCGTTCCAAACACTACTCGCCAGTGCGCCGGACGGGGACGAAGGAGGGACGTCGGATAGGTAGACGATGGTGAGCGCTGAGTGGCGGTACCAGGCGAACATGGAATTGACCGATTCTTGGAGCTCGACGTTGTTGTTCTTATCAATGCAGCATGTATCCATCCACGCCCAGCGATACCCCGCATCACGAGCGACTTTGCAAAACGACTGCAGTTTCGCGGTGCCACCGAGTCCATCCAACTCATACAACATTTTGTCCTGGATGTGGTGCAGCAGCGCCTCCGTCTCTTCCCACCTGTGTGATAGCAAAACGCAACGGAAGTGCATGGCCACCACCTCCTTGATGGGTTCCATTTCGAGATCCGAACGCTTCGTTATGGATGACAAAAGCTCCTTGTATTCTGGACTTGTTTTGAATAAGTTCAGCTGTGCTGCTCGGTCGCACAAAAGACCCGTAGAGGTGTTGAGCAGACGAAGGGGGGCGTTGCCGAGTTCAATCCAAACTGCTCTTCGAATAGCATCTTCTGCTTCCGATGGACAGACGTACTGCTGACGCAGATCTGCAGAATAAGATAGGTATTTCGACACAAGGTAGTAATGTTCCATGGTTTACCTCGTATATGAGCTTCAGGAGCATCGTCCAACTTGGACAACATGATTGTGAAGGCCTCGATGGCTTCATCGTAACTTTGCGCGCCACGCAGCGCTGAGTGTGACAACTGGTACCCAACATGAGACGAAGGATTGAGTTCTGTGACCTATGCATCGCCGAAGTCAATATGAGCTACGAAAACGTGGATGCCATCGCACCTTTCGCGCGTCGAGGAGCGCATCCTCCCAAAGCATTTTACTTAACTTTGCCTCACTGCGACTTGCAAAAAATATATAGGATGCAGAATCCAGGTCGATCGCCATCGAGTATAGGTCAATAGCCTTGTCGTAATCGCTTGCAGCGAAGGCAGCCTCTCCATTGGCAGCACAGAGTGCGCTGCATTGCTGTTTGAAATCTGAGAAGAATACAGGTGAGGATTGTCTCCTGCGCAATATTACGGGTTCTAGACTCGCCGTTGGACCAATCAAGGCAGTCGGCTTTGGTGACTTCGTCATTTGGAGTCATCATGTGTTGGTATGATTTCACGGCATCTTGGAGTTTGCCCGCCCGAAGGAGTGCATCACACCGTTTATGGTGTGCCTTTTGCCACAACGACTTCAGGTCCCAGCCAAAGAGCTGGACAAGAGATTCAGTTATGAAAAGCGTTATACATGCATCATCTTGACGTACCACCACCAAATCTTCATATACTTCATGAATGTCCGATTCCGATGATAAATCGCTGGAGTTGATAGCGGCAGTCAAATAGTCGGCAGCTTCGTCGTAACGTGCGCCATCCAAAGCTTTGATTCCGAGTTGAACGTGTAGATATGCCTAATGTGTGAGTTGTAAAGATGAGTGTTAATGACCAAGCATGGATGATACTTACTTGCACGATATCACGTGCAAGAGTATCGGCATCCGGACAACCGGCAGCGAGCTCCTTGAGGAGCAGGCTTGCCTCGTCATGTTGATCTGCATTAAAGAGCGCGATGGCCTGAAATACGCGATGAGGGGAAGAGTATGCGAGGCAAATGTAACATGCCATACCTTGATCAATAGCAGAAAATGAGCGATTTCTGAATCCTGGTCCGTGTGCATGGATGCAACATCAAATGCTGCCCTCGCATCCAGGACGCGGCCTTGTCCACAGAGGGCAATACCCTTGGAGATATAGCCCGTCAATGAGGGCTGAATCCTGATGGACTGTATCACCGTTAAGTTAGCCCTGTATAAGGCGGCGATGATTCTCACCTTGATTGCGTCCAGAAGGGCTTGGTCCCAGTCGTATTTTCGCGCCATGACGAATGACCGATGGGCGTAGGAAGTATGGTTGTTCGGACTGGTGTTGATATCTTGAGTGAGTAGTCCTTCGGCGGTAGATAAGTCTCCATTTAGACATGCAATACGGGAGCTCGTGATGGCTAGGATCTGCACGTAACATGCTCTAATTGTGGTATACACGAGTCAAGAACGGAAACATGCCTTTGAGCGATGGACGTAGGGAGTATGGTTGTTCCCATCGGTATTGATATCTTGCATGAGTAGTTCTTCATTGGTAGATAAGTCTCCATCTACGCATGCATCGCGGACTGTTGTGGTGGCAATAGTCTGCAACAAGCATGCTCGATTTGTGGTATATGAGTCAGAGACAGAAACATGCCTTTGGATGTATACCCTGAGGTACTGTCCACTCTGAGATCATCTTATCGCAACCTCCACTGAAGATGTGATTGCCGTCCACGGAGAAAGTGACGCATAAACTGTCGAGTGAGTGCTTGAAGACGGCAATGGTTCGTCGATCTGAGAGCTGCCAGAGACGAACATGGTTGTCACTAGATGCGGATGCAACGAGTGTGCCAGCAGGATGAATGGCAATGGCTAGGATGTAGCCAGTGTGGCCCGTCCAGGGATCACCGACCTGCTTCCAGGTTGTTGTATCCCATTCGCGTATAGTAGGATCCTGATAACTGCCGCCTGTGAGAAGGCGTGTGCCATCGGGCGTCCATGCGAGTGACAAGTTGGATGATTTGTGAGCCCCAGGGAAAACTGGACATGGCCAAAACGGTTGAGATCAAGCGGAATATGACGAATTTAGAAGCACCATATTTCACTATAGGAGACTCGCTGTGGAGACAAATAGAATATTTCGCATCTGTTGCAATCTTCTCGAATGTTGTAGGATATGTTAAGAATATTGATATCATATTTCAGCATATTTCAATCGAGTTCCACTGGTACGACAAAATCGGTTGTATTCGGGTGAAATATGCTATAATCTACTGATACAAATGCTTCGACCTACGACCAGAAAACACGATATAGGATGATGGTGATAGAACTAGCACGACAGTGTAAAGCAGGCAACCTCGACGGCAGCAAAAGAACAGGAGCGACGCGGACATGCGAGGAGGGAGATAATCGGGAGGAAACCGGCAGGCAATAGCAAAAGAACAGGAGCGATGTGGAGTGAGACAGGCGAGCACAGGTAATTTGGAAGCGACCAGCAGGCGATGGCAGGAATGATGTAGACAGTAGAGGAGTTAGACGAGCGAGCAGGCGGCAGTGGGCAAATAGCTTGAATAGGCCGGGCAAGTTAATACATGGGACCATTGACGACTTCGCTGTTCTTCGTTCAGCGCCCTGCTTTTTCCTAAGAAGTCTCAGCAACTTGATAATATGAGTAGCAAGGCTGTACTTACGAGTTCTCTAGCCTCCCTATCATAAGACTGTGGACAGAAGTGTCAGTAGAATGAAAGGATATGGTATCGAGGACGGTAGTGGTTGTCGGTACAGGTGCCAGCTTCAAGTTCGAACTTGGAACAGTCTCGGAGTCATTAGACTGGACAACATAAAGAAGAGTTCCACTTACTGAGCATACAACCTTTGTTATGATACATACGGTGATAACATACTTAAATCGAAGATTCATACAATCTGCTGAGGAAGTTGGCGACAGTAGGAGGATGACGACTTGGCGGGAAGATGATGTTATGAGGAGAAGTAGGAAAAATAGGGTTGCCCCAATGAATTATAACTTTGGGGTGAATGATGTCACAAACTCTGCGCAAACAAAAGAGTACGTACTATAGCTAGCCGTTGTGCGATGTATGTGATGCAGCACGATGTGAAGTAGTCGATGAATTGCATAGCAGAAGTGCATGCGGTGCACGTGCGTCGTGCGAGCGCTTGACAAACTTTAGTGCGATCGACAACGCAATGGCCGCAGTGTGCGCATCAAATCGACAACGATGTAATGTTTTTACGATGCGATGCATTGTAGACGATCGTGTCGTTGAAGATTACACAATATTATAGCATAAATTATATGTCTAAACAATATTCCGCTTGATCTCAACCGTTTTGGCCATGTCCAGTTTTCCCTGGGTGTGAGCCTTGAATGATTTGACGCGCTTCCTCGTGCCTGAATTGTAAATTTGAATATCCTCATATGTTGCGATGGCAAGAAGTTCTCCAGACGGTGAATACCGTACACAGCGGACACAATCACACTCGATCGTCTCTCCTTGCAGCTGCCAGGTTTTGGTATTCCACAGTTTCGTCATTTTTTCCCGAAATGCACCAGTGGCCAGCACTGTTCCATCGGGAGAAAAATCCAGCGAGTCGATATAATTGGAGTGTGCTTTTATTTTGGTGAGTGATTTGCCAGTTTCTCCGTGCCAGACGATGACCTCTCCATTGTAATCACCGCTTGCTATCAATTGCCCATCTCGTGATACTGCCAATCTCCACACCTGATTGCGATGCCCCTTCATCTTCTTCAACACAACACCTGTGTTCAAGTCCCACAGACGAAGCGTTGTGTCGCACGAGCCCGTAACCATCAGACGTTTATCAGGGAAAACTGCGACTCCAGTTATGCGGTCTTCGTGGCCTTTGAACCATCGCAGGGGAGTGGTGATTGTAATGAGCTCCGACATTTTACTGGATGTTGATGGTATGGAATACGGACGAGGCTAAACTTTGGAGGGATTATGTCTTTCTCTAAGCTGCAGAGGGTGTATGGTGCGTTTTATAGTGCTTCACAGTTGCCTCATATCAATAGACGCCCAGGACATCTAAGGCTGTTCGTGCCCACGCCTCCATCACCATAATGCACCCACCCTATTGTCATACCCGCTGTCCTCGACAATATGCACATCTGCAGTGCATACATGCGTCCGACTCTTGTCTTCGCAGCTTCCAGAATGTATCGCATGGCATCGAGTCGAGCAGTCCGTGCTTTCCAGCGCTCGAATCTGACTGTCTATCCTCCACGAATACCGTTATTTTTTGTATCTAGCAGCTACTCCAGCTTATCACCACGTTACTCCTTTGAACGTATGTATATAGCTTACTGAAATGCCACTTCTCCATCCAACAGACTCCCAGATCCTTGTGTGCACAAGATGCAACCAAATTTCGTGGTACAGCCTCGGAATCTCCTCACCATCGCCACACTGCTAATGGCCGCATCCCACTGCGATGCCCCTCCGTATTTTTCAACACACTACCTGTCTTCAAGTCCCACAACCGAAGCGTCTCTGCCTTCCACAATGCCACTCACTAGTGGCTTATATATAGGTCTAGTATTACAACATGCCTTCATTCTTGTTCGTCGTGCTTATATGATTACTAAAACAATTCTTAGTACTATATTGCTGGAAAAAAGCTGTTGCAAGCCTGCCTCCGTGGCCCGGGACGCTTGATGGAAGTATCCGTCGCGGATTGGTCCGGTGGTCTAATTGCTTATTAGGGAACTCCGCACTTTGATATCTGCGGCCTGCTTTCCAACGCCGATATCATGGTGCTTGCGCCAGGCTCTTTCTTGTCTCTCAGTTTCAATACGCGACCTTTTCTACTGTCTTGATTTCAGCCCTTCGTGATATGTCCTAGCAAGTCAAGTCTGGACTGCATGGCAAAGCAAGCTTTTGGTCTTATGCATCCACAGCATACGTAGACAACAACCTCGTCGGCACCGTAGTAACTCAGGCCGCGATCTTGGGAAAAGCTGGAGGTATGGGCTAAATCATCAGGGATTACGGTAATTTATTGCATGAATCTCATCAGAAGAACGGAAGCTGCTGCGTTCACGAATAAAGCTGCAGTTCAGGCCTCTGGCTTCCGTGTCGCTAATCAGAAATACTTCTTCCTATCGTCGGATACCTACGGGGATGATTCGTCTCTTATTGTGGTTCAGGGCAAGAAAAATTAGTGGGTCTCCACGATGTCTTTCCATGGTACATGCTCACAGCCGTCAGGTCGATGGTGCTGTACTAGCGCAAACGAAACAAGCTATTCTCATCGTCACATACTTTTTTTCCTCAGACGGTTCAAGACGCAGGCATGATAGTCACCAATATTGGAGCATACCTTGCTGGTCTGAATTACCAGGGTCCGTTAGGAGACTATGTGTGCACGCTATCATATAAAATTGTACTGAATTTTCCAGAAAAAATTGGTGTGGACTCTCGCTAGGCCATGCCACGGTTGGGAGCAAGAAGGACTTTTAGGTGAGACTTGTTTATGCAGCAGTCCATAAACTCGGTGCTGAATTGAATGCTGATGCTGACTCATATATTGCGTTTCAGACTCCCAGTGAGCTGAGTGCTCTACAAATGATTCAAAGCCTCCGTGAAACTAGCGTGCTTTCCATGGTTCTCTCGGCATGTCATTCTATATCAGGAGCAGTGTACGATTTCACTAGAACAATTCCTTGCGGCCGTGCACAATGACATCTATTGCGCCATTTTCAGGTTTAGGAAAGTCTCACAGCGATCAGGTGCGGGTATCGACACAGTCTGGACTCACCACCTCATTTCCCAGTTCTTCGAAACACACCCTAAGCCCTTTGCCTCGTTTGTGCTTTGTCGCCGAATCATCGCATCAAATTTAGATATATCTTCGGTGAGCAATGCACGGGCGCAAAACCTAAGAAGCATGCAAAAGGAGGGTGTTATGATTTCTATGGAAGAGTACCTCGTCGACGAATCGTACTCTAGATCGGAAGCGACTAATCTGATCACTCAGACAATACCAATGAACAGCAGGTGTAAATAAGTTCTGGGACGTCACAGAACTGCCCCCTTGTTCACCACTTTGTATAATGATGTCACTGGCACGAGGAACCACAGGTGGCCGAATGTATTTCTGGAATCCCAGACGCTCGTGCGTATTCGACGCTGTTACTTTGGATCATGTGACTGGCGCGTCCTAGACGCGTCGAGTGTCGACAACCAAATAATGTCAGCCGCCGTGCTGTATTATATAAACATCTTCAGTCCCGTTTCACTCTCTCATCCGCTTCTTCTTCTTCTCTCTCATCTTCACAGCTCCTTGTCTTCCTGCCTCATTCCGGATGTTCCAGCAAGATGTGGCGTGCGACTTGGAAGTATATGGCATCCTAATGCAATCATGATGGTATCCTTGCCATTTCCGCCACCAGCATTGGTCCTGCCCGTTTGACGCCACATGGTATGCTTCACGCTCATAGTGCTCCGTATATGCCAGACCACTGACGTTCTCTCAATCGCGCTAGTCTGACGGCGAGCTTCCATAGGACACAAAACGTATGCCTTGTTCTCGCCACATTCTTATCTGCCTTACTAATCGTCATCAACCGCTCAGGTGTTGAAGGCAAACCTGCAATATTTAAGGACATCATAATGGAACAATGTAACATAGCTGCTGCCCTTCCTGGACGTCGCTCGCGGCGTGGATGGCACAGTGGACAGGACCTGAGTCCATCCGATCCTCTTCGAGCGCGTCTGGTGGCCACATTCGCCGAGGCTCTCGGATGTCGACTTCTCTCCGCCCTGTACCTCCTCAGCACCTCCCTGGTCGGTTGTACTGGCCCGCACCATGGTCTAGGCACCCCGGTCCTCATCTACTCTCGCGGCTCGCAAGTTCGAGGGCGAGATGAGAGGGTACGTTCCACTTTGATCTTCTAGCCCGCCGCTGACACCACGTCCTTTTCAGGGCATCGGTGGTCGCTCTTATCCAGGTCGGGACCTAGTGGTGGCTCGGGCGTGGAACGTTGGCCCTGTTTTGCAGGCGTTGCTAGCTTCTACCCCGTTCGCTCCTCAGTGCCCGCCGGGTCCGGGGTGGCATCGTCACATTTAGTCTGCTTCCTCGGCGCCAAGAGGCTCAAAAAGCCGAGGTCGTCAGCGCGAGTAAGTCCACCCCGGTTGAAGAAAACTTGATACATTGACAACAAAAACACATACTGGACAAGAGGAGAAAGGACTGTCGCGACCCAGGTTATGGGGAAAGGTGAGTAGTTCCATTTCCTCGCGTTTATGGTTGTCTTTCGAGAGTGGCAGCATCAGCTCGAGACGCCATGTGTTATTAGATTGATATGATCATCATTCAATGACGTATGGAGTCTCGATCAGCTAGTCTAACGCCCGACTCTTCTAGGACTTGCAGCTACCGCAACTACAGAGCATGCTGTGATCACCAGACTACTAAGAGAGGCGGCAGCGGATTTGCATACAGAACACGCGTGGATCTCAGGATGATTAATGGGGACAACTTGAAACATCTAACATATCGTTCGGTCCCGCGGAACCAATTTCCACCTGAGCGCCACCTGTACTCTAATTGCCCCTGTGCTCCCGATCTTTGTGTCTCCTATTATCTCCTTTTCGATCTCAGCCGCCACTTTCTCTCCTAAGTTTTCTCCTTGTCGTCTACCATTATCATGGCCTCTGCGTACTCTTTTCACGGCGTAGTAGGCATCCAAAATTCTACTCCTTACACTTTGGAGGCGAGAAAACGGTTTTGGAAGATTCGGATGGCTTTGTGCCTCTCTGCCACCCGAAGACGGTATTTATTTCATCAACGCTCGCGTGATTACCAGCACTGCAGATGTACATCGACGCAATAAAGTTTTAGGGTAGAACTCTATTGTGTCGATGTATGTCGCTGTGTTCCTTCGCTAATACAACTCCAGAGATACTGGAAGAGCGCTTCCTACCCTCATCGTTGTGGGCAAAGTTTCTAGAGGCTCTTCTGAACTCGTCGGCAGTCGCGCTTTCGACATGGACATCATGCAGTATGGCATCATGCATGGGAAGTGATAAGAGTGACCATTCAAGGTTATAGCTTGCTTCAAGATCATACTATAATTACAAACGTATTCTGAATCATAACACATCCTTCAATAAAACTCTCGTCCCAAAAATGAAACGACATCAGCTCACAACCTCAACCACTCCCTCACAAATAACCCAGCCTCCCTCCGCATCCCACTCGTACACTCATGCCCTGCCCCCTCCTCCACCACAACCTTCTTAACACCCCCCTCTCCAACTTCAAGACCATCCACAAACTCAGCCGACGCCACCCACGGCACAAGTTTATCATCCTTCCCGGAAAGCACCAACACCTTCTTCCCGAAAAACGGGTTGGAAGCATCTTTTGTGCGGTACGCCAGTTGTGCAGGGTCGTGCCTTTCTACGTATGTCATAAAGGAAGTGGGGAAGTAAGGTGGGGAGAGGGGGATGTTTGAGGATTGGGCGCGTCGAGAGATTAGTTTCATGTAGTCGGGGCAGCCGATTATGGGGATTCCGAGGGTGAGGCGGGGTTCTAAGGGATTGTGAGCGTGGATGAAGTTGCTAGATGAGCTGGATACGTACCTCTAGAAAGCGCAATCCACGTTGAATGTCCTCCAAGACTCACACCGCCCATACCCCATTCCACAATCGTTCGCTCACCCGAGGGATAGAGGGAGGAAGGAATGTGGTCGATTAAGAAGGACACGTCTTGTGCTGTACCAGCTTCGAGTGGGGTCAGATTCACGACTCACGTTTAGTACCAGTTGGGACCTGGACATACTTTGGATGGTATACATGTCTACCCTGTATCCAAATGAGGGGACGTTGTCAACTTTATGCCATGTTATGAATAGACAGCAACGTACGCATGCTGATCATTATTCTCAGCCGGTTCTTTGCTCCACGCGAAATTCCGCTGCTGGTTCACGAGTCTCGTCCCGTGGTTCCTGTGATCCTTTTCCCCATCCTCCATCAACCTTTTCTTCCCTAAGAAGACGAAGAAAAAAGTGACTCACAAAAGCAATGACGATAAGATCTTTCTTCCTCTCTCCCGCACCCGATCCATAACTCTCATCAAAAATGACTTTAATGGTATCGACTATATATTGATCTTGTGCGTTGTCGAAGCGGCCATGCAGAAAGAAGAGTGCGTGGATGGGGTTTGTAGAGCTGGGGGTTGTGGTTGGGTGGGAGTAAACGTCGACGAGGAGACCGCCGATTGGGAGTGTTTGTTTAGTGGGCTGCATTGTGGGACTACTTGGTGTGATATCATGATGGGAAGGACTCAGTATATATATGTGTCCAACACGCTGAGCACCTGATCAGTCGCAATCTCCCCTGTCATGTGCGTGTTGTTAGTATTAATATCAGTGTCTCGTGTACATGGAAGCCAGCGTTCTGCATGTACAGGATGGAGTCCAACTCACTCCTGATGTGACGATGTGACTATCAATTTCTCAGGCACCAATTCAATTGTTGTTGTTGTTGTTGTTGTTAACGCCGAGGGTATTGGATGACTTTCCGTAGGCAAAATAATCCAGAACAGAATATACCGGAGTCTCAAAAATATTACGAATACCGATGATATGATAATCTATACTGGAATAATCTGCCGTGCGCTCGTTCAATTGAATTTAGTCCAGTCCTTGATGGACAATCGCCTTACAATCCAGCGGCTGCTTCTTGACGAAAACGAGGCTAACCTTTTCGACGACGATGAAAGATTTCAGGTCCTCGCTGCTGCTATCATTGCTGGGACCGAGATGTCACGACAAGAGCGTGTTGACACTCGGCACCCACATCGTTTATACCTCTGCCGACCCCAACTGCTTCCAAATCCTCGCATCAACACTCCATGGCAGGTACTATACGTTAGCCAAAATGATAGAGCATTCATCACTACAATGGGCGTTGATGTATCCACTTTCTCTTCACTACTTACTGCAGGATTTGCGCAAGCCTGGTATGAAACGCCAATTCCTCGTCATGATGTCTCTGCACATGGAAATCCACGGATAGATCAACGCTGGCACGGAGGACCAAGCATGTCGTAGTGGGCACTTGGTATCACCTAGATAGTGGCAGGAGAGAGAGACATTAGCATACTTGGCGAAGGGTTGGGAGGTACCTCAATATTACTGCGCAAGGTGCCGCATTGCGTGCCATGCATCTCGAGCAAGGCTGGTTATGTCAGCGGATATTGCTGGCGTTAGTGGCCCAAAACGGAAGCAAGTCGTCGCTAAAGTCTATTGGGGGGGGGGTACCCCCCCCCAATAGAATTAAGGTTTATTGGGGGGGGGTAGATGACACATGGTTACGAACTGACTGGAAATGAACAGCGGCATCGCGGCACACCTGCCTAATATAGGTTTATATATGATATGATATTCTAATCAGAATATTTCAGCCTACGGAAAGTCATCCATTAGCGAGCGCATCTCGAATGCCGTGGGGTTATAATGCTACTGGTACACGTGTAGGCACGTGCCGTTGATCCCAGTCAGGCAAAAAGCATATGGATTCAAGCGCACACTCAAGTCAAGGCTGAGCGCTGAGCGCTGAGGGGCGGTGCATAGGCCATGAGTGTAAGTGCATGGCTTCAACCTGTAGAAATGACGTTCCTGACTCCCACCAGCCGCGTTCGAATTACTTGGATCCATCAATCCACAATTGGCCCCCACACTGAGCAAGTGATGCAGTTTTCACTACAATTCATGCTGATGTCCTAGCCTCCACCAGTTCACCAACACACTCAATCAATGGCAATCATCGATGTCTTCAATGCTGAAATTGCCCAACAAGTGATAGACAGCTTGGGCGGGAAGCACCTCGTAAACTCTCTAATCACTACTGTCGAGCGCCTCGCGCAGACGACAGAGACCCTTTCCTCAGACATGACTACAACCCTCGCGTCTTTTACGCTGTTCGTAGAAGACCTGACCATCGTTGTCGAGCGCCTCACGCAGAAAACCGACACGCTCTCCTCCGATGTTGGTGCAACTTTGGCGCTGCTCGTGGAAAATTTGACTGCGACAACGAATGCGCTAGCGCTAGACATGCATTACCTACTGCAAGGTTGCATCGCTCTTGTTGCGTTGCTGTGCTTGTTGACAGTCCTTTGCATCGTGCGCTGGTGCTACGCATTTAGTAGAGAGCTTCGGGGTGTGCAGCATCTCAAGACCGCGTAAACTTTTTTTGCAGTCCTTGGGGTCGGTGACCCTGTGTTAGATATGTTCCATCTTTCTTTCATATGTAGGTGGTGTGGTGCGCTGGCATATCATGATTCGAACACGTACTCCACCGCGTAGGCTTGTACTCCAATTATCACTTTCACTATTAACAACATTGTTGCATCCATCGATTCAAGCAGAAAACGTCACGAGAGACCAGAATTCCAACGGGATTACTGACTGGTCAGATTCAAAACGCAGGTGTTGGCAAGAACTTCAGGCGGCACAGACCAGAAAGTAGAGCTGACCGAGGGTCCGTTCTACACTCTAGTAGTACTATACCTGCATACATGAATGATAAACAAGTACATGATCACCACTACAACAATATCACACTAAATTAATACAAAGACCAACTTACCAGCACTTCCAATCAACCTCCAAATCACTGCATCTTTTTACTCGAAAACTTGAAAATAAGATCCGTGAGCCAAACCAGGAGACACAGAATAAAAAGACAACGCTCACTACAGTGACAAAAGTCCCATCGTCTAACCTCTCCTTCCTCGGTACAAGCTCATAGCCAAATACCTTAGGCAGCATGATTCGCCATGCAGCCCAGTACAGCACGCCTACGAACATTACGGCGATTCCTACGAGACAGTACCTATACGACAGGCGAGGAATGAGAATAAGGGACGTGTGGATAATAATTTCTGGGAGAAGCGTACAGGTAATATGGCAGTGGTGGGGTGTCGCCAACGCCATTGGATGGTTTCAGGAAGGGAGCGATGAGGACTGAGTGGAGGTTTGGTTAGGGAAAGAAAGTGTTCAAGTTGTAGATTGGTAACTCACGGAAGGAAGCAGCAGCTAAGAAGAATACAGCGAGAGGCCACCATACTACATCATATGCATTGATGTACCATACAGGAAGAGTGACATATTTTCTCACCTTTGAATGGCCGAACAGCATCTGGCTTCTTCCATCTTAGGTAGAACAAAGCCTAGCGGCATCAAGAGATAAGAAACACTCGAGAAAAAAGTTCAAAGACGTACGATAACAACAAAGAAATTGATAATTTGCTTTGGATATTCTTGAATGTCCAAAATGAAGGGGTAAGCAATGTTTGGGGGAGGCCCGATGATAACGATAACCTAGAAAATCAATCTCAGATCGATATTATGGTTCTAGGGTAGCGCTTACGGAGGGTATCAAATGGATTATCAATCCCGGAAGTGGGGACTTCCCAGTGGGCCAATTTGAAGCCCAGAATTTGTTTCCGAATGGAAAGGGTATCCCTTCCTTTGCGAGCTCTGTAATTCAAGCATAAGCCAGGTAGAATTACGATGCTTGGTATGACGAACCTTGGTTTACTCGCGACGCAGAAAAAGTCTAGATAAAAAGTTCTTGAGCTACACATTTCCATAGTATCCTTCGACTTACCGCAGTGATAACATTCTATGTCCCATCATCAAACAGAGATCATGATACGAAATACATAGGACTCACTCCAATAGCACTGTCATGAAGGCAATGAGTCAAGGAACCCTTAAACTCAGGACGTCGAGCTCACCTGAGGGCAATGAAGACCGATAGCGCACGCTTCGCAACAGAACCAAAGACATTCCCGAAAAAAAAGGCAGCGACAGTAGCGCCAGACTCATCAATCTCCGTCTATCGATACTATTCAGTATTTCGTTCGTGATGGAGATAACAAAGAAGTTCTGACCTTGGTTGCAGCCGAGAAATATGCCACATTTGCAAGTAAGTACAAAACGGTACATATACCAAGACCGAGCGGGCCTGCGATCTTGAGCGTCCTCACTGGATTGCGGACGTCGTTCATCACGTAGTTCACATTGGACCATCCCGAATATGCGTACAAAACTTTAAATGTGGCGGTGGCATACTGTGAAGACCATGATCAGCATATGGGCATCTAGGAATATCATTGAACGCACGTCGTTGCTACTCGTGGAGCTCCCCGCAAATGCGTTTCTGAAATTATAGTACGGATCCGTGACGTGGGTTTTTCCAGAGAGAACTACCCAGCCTGTGATCACAACGAACACCAGAATTATGATCTTGAACATCGAGAGCAACTGAAAAGAAGATGTCAGATATGATGACAGTATAAAAACGAAAGCTTGCATACGTTCATGATCAGTACCCCGGTCTTAGGGATCAATCCGTGTAGAAGAGTTACGAAGAATATGACTAGAGGCCATTGGATGACCGCGACATGCCAGTTGGGTAGAAGACACACCTCCAAGTGCAATTCCACGCTCATTCCAGCGACTTGCGGGTCGACCAGCAGCAACTAAGATGCTATATCACATCAGTCGAGTCGTTTCATCAAGATCCAAAATACATACTTGCTGGCAAAAACCTTGACGGAGCAATTAAGTTTCAATACCAAATACTCACACAAAAAAGACATGACTGACAATACAATTGCTCGCAGTGAATCCAAGTAATATAGCATTGGCAGAAAATACTATTGTGGCGAGGTACTTGGGCTTTCTGTAGACGGCCTCGAGGTATACCTTCTCTCCGCCACTTCGAGGAAACATGGTGCCGAACTCAAGCCATAAAAAGAGTCCACAGAAGCTAAGTAAGAAACCGAGGACCCAAAGTATGAGAGAAGCACCGACTGAGTCCACACTGGAGAGGATGGAAGATGGAGTTGAGAATATACCGGTGCCGATAACATTTCCAACGATAAGGAGAGTGCAAGACATTACACCAAGGTGACGACCCATGCCTCCCGCAGTATCTGGATGATGTCAGAGAGTAACTTGGTTGAAGGAATAGCGAGAAGTCGCACCTTCTTCAAAGGTCAATTCTTCAGGACTCAGGTCGGCATCGTCGTTGGATAGCTTGTGAATCCCCTGATACTTTTCACCGGGCTGTGACTCGAAAGCATGGTCATCCTGGTGCTTTTTTTGCTGCTTGCTTAATCGCGGCCACCAGGCAGTGGTCATTCCTGTGGATAGAGTGGGAACTATGAACACATGATATCGTTGGAAGTCTTAATAGAAAATAAAAGGGTATTTGATATCGATGATGGCGCAAGAAGGTGCACACACGTTGTAAATCGCTACGTACGTACTACGTAGCGAAAGTGCCAGTTCAGTACTATGTGGATTCAAATTTAAAATTGAAATCGATTTCTAGAGCGCCTTAGTCACGTGCGGGTAGTTGATCATGCTCTGGAATCGCACAAGTCCTCTCGATATCACGATTTGTCGTCACCATGCGCGTTGCGTGAATTTCTAATAGGTTCAGGCAATGATGCAATGGGGACCACTACTGTAAATATAAATTTACAAGCCCTTGTCAAATCATTTATAATAATAAGTACTTCAGAATGTACGAGTGGAGCATATACCATTGATCATCAACCGGGGACGCATGCAGCATGCGAGCGATAGTAAGAAATCTGAGGTATGCAGAGAATGAGAGGTGATTAAAAACGAAGAAAAAAATGAATATTAGTGGAGTTAACGAGACTGATATGTAGGAAAAAATGAAACACTTGGTAATGTGATATTACGAGGTAGAAGGCTGAGCAGCGGAGACAACAGGAAGAGGGCGGCGTGGGATGCACCCGAGTGCGAGGCAAAATTTTCCCCAACAACCATGAGCTTGCTGAGAAAGTTGCTGTGCTGTCGCCTGTGCCTCAAGAAGCTGGGGCGTCGAGTTTGGCTGCGCTGCAGGGTGTGTTATCGTTGAGGACGACAGACCGGCCTGAGCATTAGTCTCCACAGGAGGACGCGCTATCCAGCGCCTCTAAAAAATCAGTCACATATAAGTGCAACAAACCGAGGGACAACTAGTACACTGCTTACCTTGATTTTATGTGCGGCGGAGACTGTTACAGGCTGTGATCCCGAGCGGCCCCCAAAGAAACTGCGTTTGGGGTGTTGCTGCAGCGCAATGGACTCACTTGCTGTCGGACCGTGTCGAAAGGGGATGAGGATGTTCCAAAAGCGGCGAGCGGAGGATGATTGAGTATTCTGGGAACGATGAGATGGGCCAGGTAGTGCCGAAGGAAGATAAGACTTCGAATGCTCATCATCAATACTTGTACCGTCTGTTTGACGAAACACGAGGCTTACCTGAAAAAAATTGCCATGGTCATTACTCTCTGATTGTACAAAATGATTTGTAGCGTCGACCTGTGGCATTTCTATGAGCAAGAGAATGAAGGTAGTCGAATGCAAGAGTACTGACTCCCAGGCAAGACGGCGGTGGGGACTAGAGACGAGTTTCCTGCTGTGTAGCTTGTTACTTAGAAGTATGGTTGTAAAAGCACGTACTGTAATCTCTGGAGCTATCTCTTTTACCACCCACAAAGTGACTGTGTTGTTCGTCCCTCCATATGCTACATATTTGCCATCTGGAGAGAATGCCACGCACAAAGCGATTCCGTCCTCTTGATTAAATGGCTGACCGAGTGGCTGACGGGACTTTGTATCCCACAGTCGTGCAATACTTCCTATGCCCACGCATGCCAGCACGTTGTGTTTGGGTGAAAGCGCAACGGAAATCAGCGGATGAGCGTGCTCGAAGCTACAAAGTTCTGTGCCTGAACTACTGTCGAAAGCGCGTGCGAAATGTCCCAAGGCGGCATACAACTTGGTGCCGTCCAACGACCACACCACTGACCACACATAGTGCCCAAGGTTTCCGATGGGCTTAACGACGAGCTCGCCTGTCTTCGAGTCCCAAATGCAAATTGTCTGGTTCTTCCCGCCTGATGCGATTTTGTCGCCTGAAGGTGAATATGCAAGTGCAAGCACACCATCCTGCTCCGTTTCGATCGGACCTACCTCGATTTCTCCGCTTTCAAGTACTTTTCGAATTAGGATTGTTCCATCGTCGGATCCGCTTGCAATATGGTTTCCATCAGGAGACCACGACAGTGACCGTACCAACTCCTTATGACCTGTCCAAATGCCTTCAATCATCTCTCCTTCGGTGTTCCACCGCTGAACGCTTCCGTCGTCCCTCCCGCATGCAATTGTCTTCCCATCCGGTGAAAGAGCCAGTGCATGTATTATTCCGCCCTCGCCTGACCAAGGTTTCCCAACGAGAAGCCCTGTGTCACAGTTCCACTTGCGCATCCTGCCGTCCAACGATCCACTCACGATGTGGACGTTGTCGTGCAAGAAGACGAAATCCAAAATTTGATTTTCGTGGCCCTTGAATTGGTACTTTGGAGTTGGTTTCTCGGGTTGCGCTGTGGGTTGAGTTTCCTCAGTGACCGGCATTGCAGGGGGTTCAGACACAGAAGACGTATTTTCCTCAATGGTCGGCATCTGAATCGCAAGTGGAGGCATAGTTCGTTACCGTAAGCTGCCTGTATGGTTTATTCTGGTTCTGACACTGTTCGTGATTGAAAATTACGGGAACAGTTGCACAGTACTTACTGGTTGTTCTGCTGGTTCTTCAAGGGTAGCCAGCCAACAACGAAGGTGAGTCTTGCATGCACCGCAAGCATGGGATCCACGAGGCAGCGCCAGTATTTTAATTATAAGGGATTCCATTCTTCCACGAGATCCACTAATTTCATATAATCATTTGCTCAATCCCATTCACACTGTCATAGCGAATATGTCCTAACACTATGTATACGGATGCAGTGATCTTCAGCTACTCACATGGCTTGTGCCGGTCATTTACCATTTGAACTTTGTTTTAGAGACTTCATTTCCAATTGACTGAGTTCCGCATCCTCCCGATCCCGCGCGCTCTGAACATTCCTTTGCCCATCAGCTGCGTAATGTGACTGTGGTTCTCTTCTCCTGCTGAAGTTCTGTACATGCTAGCTTTATCGCTGATTCTTGCCTCGACTTCGGTTGTTTAAAGATCCTAACAGTATGTTGATCTTTTTCTGACTTCCGTATGCAACGCTGAATTCCATTTTAGAACTCGTATAGCTGGCTCTTGATCTTAGTCTGCACCGCTCCGCTGTTCAAATTTTCCAATTGCATTTCAAACTCCAAGTAAGTACTTAGCGCTCTGACCTGCCAGGATCTTCACTCTCACAAAGGATGCATCGATGGAGCTGTTCGATCAATCGCAGACGCCGTCCTATAAGTGAGGTTCAAAATAGAGTTGTGGTTGTATTCGCTGGTTCATGCGCAAGGTAGTAAATTTATATTCAGGTATGCAAGCGATTGAACAGTCGGCTGGGGATAACACTCATCGTGAACAATGATCGCTCTATAGTGACTCCTTAAGTTCAGGCTACTTATTTAGAGTATCAATGTGGCCGTATAAAAATCAAAATACCCACAACATGATCATCGCACCTGTTTAGGTGACCAGCGTCCATGCTCTCCTATTCAATGTTTTATCATGTATTCCCACCCTACGATATGTTAGCTAAGCATCGAAAGAAACAAAGCCTTCCCTTTCTGAGCAATGCCACCACGTCCGAAGTTCAACGCATCTGGAGCCAACGGGAATATTCGTTCTGATACACACCAGCCACATATACACGGGCAGGCGATGCGAGTGCAGACTGCAAGATTCACGCGTGGTGATGTTGTAAATCTTGCACACCGGATGGGTGTTGAGCAGGGGCGACCCGGAGATGGCAGGTGCGTTTCATAATTGGACCACGTACGGATGAAAAACCCCATTGTCTCCGGGTCAGTTGCTCGCTTTATTAGAATATGGATGCCACAACATGCAGGGCAACAGGTCGCACCCTGGAAGGGCACACCGACCAAGTCTTGGCCATTCCAACATCTCCGAATGGTTGCATCCTAGCAAGCACGTCATACGACAATACAACGTGATTATGGAACCTCGACGAGTGGTTTATGAATGCATCACTACCGGTCTGCAGCTGTGATGCTTCTCGGAGCCGAAAAAAATAATTGCTCATTGACGGATCCTGTCGGGCGCTGTGTACCTTCCCTCACTCCGATGTGCGCATTACCTCGACTGCTATTCCAGCAGTGGAGTCAGACAAATTTCTTGCCCTTGGAAACAATAGGAGCGAACCTGGATAAGTCTCCACGGCCAATCGTGACACAGCAACCAGGTTGACCCAGCAAGTACCGTGAGTAAAGAAATCAGGTATACGTGTACTGATAACAATTAATCGGCCATTGAAGTTGCTTATCTGATGGGCCACGTATCACGTATGGCTGCTTGAAGAATATGAATTTTAGTGTTGGCGAAACTGGTTGTGCCTTGTCCACGGCAGAACTTCTCACGCGAAGGGAGGTGGCAAAACTTGGCAGAACTCCAGACTCACGGGGATGAACACTGACCCCAAGCCCCCGACATTAACTGCCAGAATCATGATGGGCCGCCATGATTATCCCTCAGTATGCATACGTGTTTGATTATTCGACTTTGCCTTCCCATTAGTACAGAAGAAATACTGATATTCTAAATAAACGTCCCATGTACGATACCAGACGACTCCCTATTTCCCCCTCACAAATTCAAGTTCGCTTGTTCGACGGTGATGCATCTTCTCGCCGTATTTACAGCTCTGCTCGTGGTCGCCGCTAACGCTCGTAGGATAACCATGCACGAGATTGGCGAACACCAACTGGAGGCAGCAAAGCGTTGGCAGACTAGTGGCTCTCAAAGTCGGAGCGTAAAGCACAGTGGTGTTCAGAATATTACATTCACGAACCCAAAGGCCTCAGGTGAATGAAGTGCTACAAGTAGACATCTAATAAGTCTGATCTATCTTCGTCTAGAATTCTATGTCGATGGCACATCCCTTCCTCTCGTTGACTTCGACGTCGGTCCTAGCTGGGCAGGTCTTCTGCCCATCAGCAACAGCCCTAATGAGACTCGTCAGGTGTGTACATCGGTAGCCATGCATGTCCTTTGCTGACATTAAGGACATCAGCTCTATTTCTGGTTTTTTCCTCCCGGCCCCGAAGGGAGTCTTGATGATTTAATCTTTTGGTGCGTTGGTATACACTGACATTTGTGTTGAGATAATATCTGATACCTGAAGGACAAACGGTGGCCCTGGCTGCTCCTCCCTCGAAGGTTTGCTGCAAGAGAATGGGGTAAGCCTCTTTGTTGACGACAAGACTCATTTATAACTGAAATGTTTGAAGCCTTTCAGTTGGTCTTGGGGTCAGGCCAAACCAACGGCGAATCAACAGAGCTGGACCAACCTGTCCTCTGTCCTTTGGGTGGAGCAACCTGTTGGAACGGGATTTTCCCAAGGCATCCCAGACGCGCAAAACGAGGACGATGTTGCTACTCAACTCGTCAGCTTCTTGCAGCAGTTCCTTGAGGTCTTTTCGGAGCTCAAAGGCAAAAAGCTATATCTAACGGGTGAAAGTGTAAGTTCTCAGAGAGTCCTGTAAACGTCGTATTGACTGTATTCAGTATGCTGGAGCATACGTGCCTTGTGAGTCAGAAGTCATTTTCTTTGAACGTGACTTAAAGACCAATGAAGATATCGCCAACTATATCTACGAGAATCCCACTCAATTGGACCTCTCGTTGCAGGGAATATGGATCAGTGATCGTAAGTAACATTTTGACTTGCTCTGTCTCTTCCCAAGTGCTTATACATGAAACTCCTCAGCTTCAATATCGTGGGATGTGGTGCAAGAGGAGATCCCTGCAGTCGACTTCGTGAACAAATACGCTGGTCTCTTTTCTTTCAAGTTTGTTCATTGCACTCGGATCTAATTTGCAGGTCACTCACAGATTGATGTTTAGTCAAACGTACATGGACTACCTCAACGAGAAGGCCGCGACGTGCAATTACACTGGCTACATGGATAAGTACGTCACATACCCTCCAACAGGTCTCCTTCCCCTGCCAAGAGACTCTGTCGAGTTTGCCGAGGGCTGCGATGTCAGGGACGACATTTTCAATAATGCATTGATTATCAACCCCGCTTTCAATATTTTTCGCATCTGGGACACTGTTAGTCGAAATGGATGTTAATAAGTACTATATTAACTTCTTCACGTAAGTATCCGATTTTATGGGATGCCTTAGGTTTCCCGTAGGCCATTCGGTCATTGACTCAATGCAATTCGGCTGACGCAGACTTAGAGGGTCATTCCCACAGACGCAGACTCCGATCTACTTTAATAGAACGGATGTCAAGGAAGCTATCCACGCGCCCGTGAATACCAAATGGATTGAATGCTCTACCAATGTCTTCCCCAACGAAGACAGCAGCTTGCCTCCTGCCTTTACTGTGTTACCGAATGTTATCAAGAAGAGCCAGCGGACCGCCACCGTGCACGGTCTCGCCGACTTCGCTCTCATCGCTGATGGGTATGTCTTCGTTTTTGACCCTTGATCCTGACGCACGGTTTGATGATTTAGAACCAGAATCGCCATTCAAAAGTAAGTGCGTTCTTGACTATAACTGTATTACTTTCATCATTAGGAATCAACTGTAGCATGACGTGTGCGTGACTCGTGATGTTTGACGCACGCTACTAATCACTCATTATATTCTAAGGGAATGGTTTGCAAGGATTCCAGACGCCTATCGCTAATGACAGCTTCATTGTCGATGGTGTGGGTGCCTATGGCACTATGCACTCGGAGCGAGGACTCACTTATTATGAAGTAGCCTTGAGTGGCCATATGTGAGTTCACTGCATTACGCAGGGTCTCATTTCCAATGTCTTCCGTAGGATTCCACAGTTTGCGCCAGTGGTGAGTCGACAATGCTGACGTGCATGTACGTCCTAATGCAGGAACCAATGATTTCAGCCTGCCTTCCAGATTATGCAGTACCTGATGGGCTTTAGGGATACACCTTAGCTAGATACTAGCACTGCGTAAAGACTAAGGCTATGAGCACTTGAAGTGGGTGTGCTTTAGTGAGGTAAGCTGAGGTCGTGTGTGTAAGGACATGAAACAATTAGCATAGCATCAGCAAACTACTACGTAAAAAGTTCAATTCGTTTCATCTCCAAATACAGGAACAACACTGATTGCCGACGCTTGTTGCCAGTTGTTACGATATTCACGGGGGCCAGAGGCCGGCCATTGCTCTAAACTTGTCCTACTGATTAGCATTATATCAGTAAGTGTTCCCATAGGTTTCTCCGTGTCGCTGTTGCTGATGCCGACTGTGTTATGTGATCGTATGGCGTATTGTGTTGTTGATGCTGGACTTGGTTCTGGAACCGGCAGGGAATGTGTTGTCTGTCACTGTCAGCATGGTAGTTCATTGCCGACTTAACATGTTTGACCGGGAGACAGGTCCTTTTTCCGGCCTCGGAACTAATGTACGGAGCCGAAATGAAACTGTTTACTACAAAAATAACGTCAAATGAAACGACTTCGATGTTTTAGAATTGAGCACACCTTGTAACAATGTTGCCGAGCCTGCCGCGAGGGTACACTACCCAGACACTTGCAATACTAAGGCCGGCCAGAATCCCGATATTCACGAACTTGTACATGCGCCATCACTTCACCTAATTGACAGATCGATCTGCCACCGAGCAATGCGGGAAAATCAACGGATACATTCACACTGCGTCTGCAACTCGTGAAAATTTTGAGAAACGAACAACCAGCAGTGACTCGGAGCACTCGCAGGTTGAGCACAGCAACTCATGCATGGGTTGCCCAATATCCCAACTTGACTCGTCTTGAACAACAGCCACCAAGGACGTACACATGTGCTAATCACGATTAATCCAGCCAAATTGATCCGACCCGGGCCACGAATAGCTGCCAGTGCGCGACCGAAGAACACATGGTGCCGCCATGATCATCACTCGATATGCATGTGTACTCAATGATTTAATTGTACGTTCCCACCAGTACTCAGAAATACCCATATCTTAAATAAAAGCCCCATGCACAATACCAGACGACTCCCTATTTCCCCCTCACAAACTCAAGTTCGCTTGTTTGACGGTGATGCGTCTTCTCGCCATATCTGCGGCTCTGCTCGCAGTGGTCGCCGCTAGCGCTCATAAGACCAAGCGCGAGATTGGCGAACACCAACTGGAGGCAGCAAAGCGTTGGCAGACTAGCGGCTCTCAAAGTCGGAGCGTAAAGCGCAGTGGTGTTCAGAATATTACATTCACGAACCCAAAGGCCTCAGGTGAATGAAGTGCTATATGTAGACATCTAATAAGTCTGATTTATCTTCGTCCAGAGTTTTATGTCGATGGCACGTCCCTTCCTCTCGTTGACTTCGACGTCGGTCCTAGCTGGGCAGGTCTTCTACCTATCAGCAACAGCACTAATGAGACTCGTCAGGTGAGTACATGGGTAGCCTATGCACGTCCTTTGCTGACATTAAGAACATCAGCTCTATTTCTGGTTTTTTCCTCCCGGCCCCGAAGGGAGTCTTGATGATCTAATCTTTTGGTGCGTCATCAGAAGTGCTGTGATGTTCGTTGCTGACCAGGCATCTTATACCTGAAGGACAAATGGTGGCCCTGGTTGCTCCTCCCTCGAAGGTTTGCTGCAAGAGAATGGGGTAAGCCTCTTTGTTGACGACAAGACTCATCTATAACTGAAATGTTTGAAGCCTTTCAGTTGGTCTTGGGGTCAGGCCAAACCAACGGCGAATCAACAGAGCTGGACCAACCTGTCCTCCGTCCTTTGGGTTGAGCAACCTGTTGGAACGGGATTTTCCCAGGGCATCCCAGACGCACAGAACGAGGACGATGTTGCTGCTCAACTCGTCGGCTTCTTACAGCAATTCCTTGAGGTCTTTTCGGAGCTCAAAGGCAAAAAGCTGTATCTAACGGGTGAAAGCGTAAGTTCTCAGAGAGTCTGGTAAACGTCGTATTGACTGTATTCAGTATGCTGGAACATACGTGCCTTGTGAGTCAGAAGTCATTTTCTTTGAACGTGACTTAAAGACCAATGAAGATATCGCCAACTATATCTACGAGAATTCCACTCAATTGGACCTCTCGTTGCAGGGAATATGGATCAGTGATCGTAAGTAACATTTTGACTTGCTCTGTCTCTTCCCAAGTGCTTATACATGAAACTCCTCAGCTTCAATATCGTGGGATGTGGTGCAAGAGGAGATCCCTGCAGTCGACTTCGTGAACAAATACGCTGGTCTCTTTTCTTTCAAGTGTGTTCATCTCACTCGGATCTAGTTTGCAGGTCACTCACCGATTGATATTCAGTCAAACGTACATGGACTACCTCAACGAGAAGGCCGCGACGTGCAATTACACTGGCTACATGGATAAGTACGTCACATACCCTCCAACAGGTCTCCTTCCCCTGCCTGGAGACTCTATCGAGTTTGCCGAGGGCTGCGATGTCTGGGACGACATTTTCTATAATGCATTGATTATCAACCCTGCTTTCGATGTCTATCGCATCTGGGATACTGTGAGTCGAAGAGGATTCTAATGAGTACTATATTGACTTCTTCTCCACGCAAGTATCCGATTCTATGGGATGTCTTAGGTTTCCCGTAGGCTATTCAACCACTGACTGAATGCAATCCGGCTGACGAAGACCTAGAGGGTCGTTCCCACAGACGCAGTCTCCGATCTACTTTAACCGAATAGATGTCAAGGAAGCTATCCACGCGCCCGTTGAGACACAGTGGTCGGAATGCTCTAATATCAATGTCTTCCCCAACGGAGACAGCAGCTTGCCTCCTGCCTTCACTGTGTTACCGAATGTTATAGAGAAGAACCAGCGGACCGTCATTGTGCACGGCCTCGCCGACTTCATTCTCATTGCTGATGGGTATGACTTCACTTTCGACCCTTGATCTTCGTATATTCTGACACACGGTCCGATAATTTAGAACCAGAATTGCCATCCAAAAGTAAGTGTGTTCTTGAGTGTGACTGTATCGCTTTCATTGATGGGATTCATCTGTAGCATGACCTGTGCGTGACTCATAATGTTTGATACACGCTACTAATCACTCATTATATTCTAAGGGAATGGTTTGCAAGGATTCCAGACGCCTATCGCTAACGACAGCTTCATTGTCGATGGTGTGGGTGCCTATGGCACAACACACTCGGAGCGGGGACTCACATATTACGAAGTAGCCTTGAGTGGACACATGTGAGTTCGCCGCAATTCACAGAGTCTCGTTTCTGATGTCTCCCGTAGGATTCCGCAGTTTGCGCCAGTGGTAAGTCGGCAATGCTGATGTGCAAGTGCGGCCTAACACAGGAACCGATGATTTTAGGCCGCCTTCCAGATTATGCAGTACTTGATGGGCTTTAGGGACACGCCTTAGATAGATATTTGCTTCGTTTCCATATCATGAAATATCGCAGGCAGAGTCGAGTTGGACGTGCCACCATCTTCCCGGCCCTGAATCAAAGTCCGCGTCTTGTCAAAGAACTCGCGCTGGCGGCGCCCTAGTCCTTGTATTTGTATATATACGTTTGTGGAACAATTCCTGCCGCATCAAGACGCGACTGTATTCATTGAAGGGCTCCAGGCAACGATCTCGAAGGTTTCTGTAGTTGGGAAGGACATGCAGGACCTGCCAGCAGACCGTAAGCGTGGATGACATCCGATTCCATAGCCTATGCCATACAACTCTCATGAGACTGTCCTTATAGGCAAGATGCATCATCCATTGAACGAAAACGGATGCAAAGCCTCCGAGACGGGCGACGGGAGGCAAGAAGTATGCATTGATACTGCTCAAGACTGTTCCTTAGTCTGCCATGGTTTTTCCAGCGCGTCACTTCGCATCAGTGAGTAGTATATGTACGATTTTACCAGAACGATTTCTTTCGGTCATGCCACAATTTACAACGACATCTGCGTCGCTCTTGGGCAAGGTTCGCCGCGATCGGGTGCGCGTCCAAGACAGAATCCCTCTGTCTGCCCTCGGCCCACATCTTCATTTACTGGTTGGTTCTGCGCTTCGAAACAACCCCTTCGCACCATTTGTGCCTTTATAGCATCAAATCTGTACATTGGTAGATTCTTCGGTGAGTTGGATGCGGGCGCAAACGCAAGAGGATAGGATAATACCGCCTACAAAAGTGGGGGGGTTATGCTCTCTGTGGAATCTTGCTGACGAATCTCTGCTCCGGATCGGGAGAGGCTGAAACTAGCCTCCTTGGCTGTGACACTCAAGTGTATCATCGTTGGGTATATATATCGGATGTTCTCTAACACAATATTTAATATGAATGATATTCGGTTGTAAAGCAAACCTGGGACATCATCGAGGTCCTGCCTTGCGAAGGGCCTGTTCACAATTTTGTAAAATGTGACCAGTACTATATACGGTACTGGTCGAACTTGGCTTTTGGACGATTGGTGTGTGTTTAACGTTGTTAGGATCAGAAGGGTTACATCACGTGACTGATATCGACGCGTCGAACAATTTTCATTCATCCGCTTGTCACTCTGCATCGATATATATACTACGGCTACTAAAGTCTGCAAGGCTCAGAACAATCAATGCCTTGGCCCTTGACGTGTGCTTCACGCGGTGGAAACATTGCTCTCTCTCGAGTCATCATAGCGACTCTTCAGTGACGCCAGCAGCACGCATATGACACCTCCTACTTACCTTCGAAACAATTCCATGGTGGTGAATTCAGTCGATAATCGATGATATCAACTGCGACCCCATCACGCTGTCGTACTATATACACACTCAGTCCTTCAGCCCTTCGTGCGCTCTCTTCTCTATCACACTCACAGTGCTTAATTTTATGACTACATCATTGCCGATGTTTGAGCAAAGTATGTGGCTTGCAACTCAGACTCAGAGTTACATGGCATCATACTGACACTCGTGTTTTCGCCACTAGCACTGCTTTCATCTTACCCGCCCGACGACACACGTGGTTCTTGCTCTTTAAGCTAAGCTTGATACTCTCTATTCTTTGGCAACTAACTTTGCCTTGATTTCCAGTGCCATCGAGAGTGAGCTCTCACCGAACGCCACAGGTATGCCTTGTTTTCACCACCTTCTTACCTGTCTCCTAACCGACCTCGAACGCGCCCAGGTTTTGAGGGAAACGTCCAACGTACACCAATGTCCACGATTTAAAGACACCGCGAACATGCCAGAGAATCACACCATTCAGTTACTGACCTTCGCAGACGTTGCTCGCGGCGTGAACAGCACAGTGGATAGAACCTGTGTCCTGAGCCTCTTGAAGCCGCGTTTCTTGACCACATTTGCCGAGGCTCTCTCAGCGGCTTGACTTCTCTCTACCATGTTGCCTCCTCAGTATCTCTCCAGTCGGTTGCACCGGCCCGCACCATGGCTTAGGCAACCCGGCCCACGTCAGCTTAATACTCTCATAGCTTTAGTAAGCTCGGGCGTGAGATAATGAGGTAAATCTTCTGGCCCGCCGCTGACATCGCGCCGTCTTCAGGGGGTGGTATTCAGGTCGGGACCTAGTAGTGGCTTGGGTCCTGGGGCCCGGGGGTTCAACCAATCCGGTTGCAGTGTCAACATTGCATCCGGTTCACCCTTCAGTGCCCGCCGGGTCTGGGCGTGGCATCTCCATGAATAAGTCTGCTTCCCCGGTCACAAGAGGTTCAAAGAGCCGAAGTCATCTGCACGAGTAAGCTCACCTCGATTTGACAAAAACTCTGCCCACGCAAATGCTGCATCCTGGACAAGAGAAGAAAATATTAACGCGATCCACTGGTAGGTTCTAGAAAAAGGCGAGTACCTCCATTTACAGATGTTCCTGGTTGTCCTCGAGACTGTTAGGATGATCTCGAGATACCATACAGTGTCGTTGGGTGAGCTCGTCGCATGGAGTCTCAATGAGTTGGATCTAGCATGCGACAGTTTTTCCTCTGGTGTTCATACGATGACCGGAACAAATATGTTGTACTCCCTGTGACAATGGAAGTGTAGGCACTTGTTGATCATTGTTTTCACTAAATCCCACTCGGAGGTTGAAAAGTTGACAGGTGAAGGACAGGGAGGCACCCTACCATGGGTTTGGTGTGTAGCGGGGAATTAGTGGGAGCGCCGCCTCCACGAGTCTGTTCAATGCTGGACGTCGGACGCTAACAAGTGCCCCCGGTTTGGGTTGAGCAGGGTGGAGGGAGTAGAAGTGTACCATTTTGGCCTGGACGGAGTAGCCTGATGAAGGATCCATGGCGTGCGCGGCGAGATGCTACTAGTATCGGTCTAGTCACTCCTATGCTAGTCTCGATAGAGTACGCACTGAAAGGCAAGAACGTTCGCTTCTATGTACTAGAACCTGAACATCGCTCATTTCTGAAGTCTAATTATAGTTGTGAGTTCCGCCGGTCTCGGAAGCGCAGGATGTCGGCCACCTATATAATTAAACGAGACGGCAATGTCTGTATATGGTAATAGATCACCTGTCGCGGAGTTTGAAGCCACCGGCGGCGTCCAGCGAGCGCAGCGGTCAGAAGGACGCCTATTTGTTTATAAAGTATTGATTTCGAAATTCAAATACGTGGACTAGTTTGGCTGTGTTGTCTTCAGTTTCCAACTTGTATGCAACGACTATCTTTCTTCGTCTGTAAAGGTTTGCCTAGCACGATGCACCTGTTGGTGACAAGCGAAAGGGTCGACGAGACGGGGACAGCGCGCAAGAGGCGCGACGGTAAGCTCATCATTGCAACAATGTCACAAGTTGCAACAACTGAGCTAACTGCGTATAGCTTGCTCCTGGCATGACCACGATGACAGCCGGCGTTATGACGAAATCGTACAATTAGCTTGAGCAATAGAACGGGGATCAGCTTAATGTCCTGATCCGATTACCGCGCTTGTCATCAAAGTATAATTTTACAGCACTGTCACTGTGTAATACCTGCTCAGTCACCCACTACCTATTTAATCAACAGTCTGTTCCGGAACACGTCTTATCTCCCCCTCGTCCAAGCTCTTCTCATCTACAGCGCTGGTCAATGTCGGCCTCTCCTCCACGAACGGTATATATTGAGAACTCCAATACTCGCGTATCAAATCGAGATGATGTAGGCGAACCTCATCTTCCTCAGCTCCACAGCGCCTCCGCGATTAACGACGAAAATCTCGATGATAAAATTCCGGATTACCTTCAACAGTCAGAGGATGAATGGCAAGACGACCCCGTCAACCCCAGAAATTGGTCTCCAGCGAGAAAATGGATAGCCACTACAATCGTCAGTTCTTTCATCAGTATTGGATATCTAATCGTGAGGCCTAATTTTGGCTCAGATTGCACTCTACACTTTTGTGACTCCATTTGCAAGTTCTATCATGGCACCCGGATTGCCAGACGTGGCCATAAAATATGGTATAACCGATCCAACAATCACAGCGTTGACTCTCAGCATCTTCCTTCTGTCACTGGCTATCGGTCCTTTATTTGCTGCACCCTTATCTGAAGTATATGGTCGTGTGTGGGTGCGTCTTTCTCTTTAAGACCGGCGGAACCGTCTGTCTGAATCAGTCCAAGGTCCTCCACTTATCGAACCTCTCCTTCCTCGTGTTTAATCTTGGTTGTGCTTTTGCACCCAACACTTCAGCTTTCCTCGCCTTTCGATTTCTAGGTACGTTATGGAACCACTACTATTACAAGTTCACTTATTCTTTGCAAAGCTGGTTTTGCGGGGAGTGCACCCATCGCATGTGGCGGAGGTGTCGTTAGCGACCTCTTCTCCGAACGCGAACGTGCCTCCGCTATGGCGCTATGCTATGTCGGACCCTTGATAGGTGCGTTTCACTGTCTATTATCTTGACGCAAGTTCATACTTCGCCAGGCCCTGTTGTCGGGCCTGTCATAGGAGGCTTCATCGCAGAGTCGCTCGGCATACAATATGATTTCTATATCGTCGCCGCGATCTGTGGTGTCGCAGCAGTGATCGGCATTGCTTTTTTAAAAGAATCCTATGCACCAGTCATCAGGCTTCGTCGTGACAAAACAGCTACGGATCTCGAAAAGCTACCTGAAGGACATCCCAACCTCACCGCACTCCAGATGAATAAATGGGTTCACTTATGGATCAACCTCAAACGACCCGTCATACTTTTGACCCGGAGTTTTCTATGTTTCATCCTCAGCTTATACGTGGCTCTGTAAGTTTTATTCTATATCATGCAGCTCACTGATACCATCTGTTTAGGATTTATGGTGAGTGCTTTGTATCCTACATCAAGTTATGCTGAATGTGGGCTGAAATCATCTGTCAGGCATCTACTACTTGATGTTTTCTACGTTCCCAAGTAAGATCATATTCGCTCAGTAACACGGAACCGAACATTAAAAACATGCTCCTAGCCCTCTTTTCGGAAGTATACCACTTCAATATCGGAATCGGAGGTCTGACATACATTGGGCTTGGCGTTGGATTCATAAGCGCCGCCATCTTCGGTGCCAAACTTTCCAACAAGATGTACACGCACGTACGTCAAGACTGCCTTTACTTCTGCCGCATTGGTTGGAGTGTATCTTATCATGATGTAGTTGGCTGCAAAAAATGGAGGAATTGGTACGCCAGAGATGCGTATACCCACTCTGATATTTGGTTCGTTGTTCGCCCCAGTGGGACTATTGTGAGATATTCGTACACTCTACTTTTGTTGTTCCAACTCTAACCTACGTTTAGTTGGTATGGCTGGTCTGCACAAGCCCAGATCCACTTTATTATGCCCATCATCGGTACCGCCTTCTTTTCTTTCGGACTAATGACAACTTTGTGGGTGTACCTCGTATCAGACCACCATTCGTAGCTAACCTCTTTGAAGCCTTTCTATTCAACTATACCTCGTAGATACATTTACCTATGCTGCAAGTGCAACCGCAGCAGCTTCTGTGAGTTGCGCCTACCCTAAACCTTGTCGGCACCAGATCTAAACATATCATTAGACGTTACGTTCACTATTTGGTTTCGCATTCCCTCTCTTTGGACAACAAATGTTCGCAGCACTCGATTATGGGCCAGGCAACTCCCTTCTTGCAGGTCTTGCCATCGTCATTGGTATACCATTCCCCATCTGGATATATTACGCTGGAGAACGTATGCGTGCAAATAGCTCTCTTGCTCGTTGATTTTCTCTGTCTTCCTTTGATGTAATTGTATGACCATGATGAGATGACATTGTTCGGCCCGAACAATTTCAGGGACATTGCACATAAAGGAGGATTAAACAAGTTATTGTATGATTTATATTCGGTTGCTGATATGATATGTAGTTGCATGTGAGATGTTGAGTCGAGGCAGCTCCGTGAGAATTTAATTGTTGCCCATGCAGGGTTCTCGGCCAATACCGACGGCACCCTGGATCAGCAGCACTCGTGGAAATGGATCAGCACTCATAATTAATTTCCAATGCGACCGAACTATATATAATAGGACAAGATCAGTCCATTTGACTGTCCGAGCAACCTGCAAGCAGTTAACGTTAATCTCTCAAATTAGAGCTCTAAAAGTTCCTTCAAGTCCCTCCAAGGGAACTTCACATTTCAAGTGGCCATAATTTGAGCTTGAGAAGTAGGGGCCAGTATAATGAGCGCATGCGACGAGTTTCCGAAGTGTTTCAGTCGATCAAACCTATGTAAGTGTTACATATATTTATTGAGTGGTTCTGTGTTTATTGGGTGACTATCCGTAGGCTGAAATAATGCGGAATAAAATAAGATAGAATAAAAGAGACCATATAAGGAAGTCGTGCCGCGATGCCGCTGTTCATTTGCATCGAATTTGCAAAACATTATTTTTTGACCCCCTTACAAACTCTAAATCTGTAAGGGGGGGGGGGGCCCCCCCCCTTACAGATTAATCCGGATTATAAACGACGGATTAAATCCGTTTTGGGCCACTACGCCTAAGCTATCTGCTGACTAATCCATGACTTGAGGTCCGCCTGACACATGTTCAGCATGGCGAAGGTCACCACCTGGTCCAAACATTTTCCAATATACGCAGTCCCATCCCTGAGCTCCCTGGCGAAATTTTCAGCTGATATTTTAAGATTGCTATCAGCAGACGACGCCGACACGTACCACTGCAACCGGCCAGGGTACGAGGTGAGCAGTGCCGACACCATTTTCTCTAGACTTGTGAAAAAAACTCGTTCCCCAAGCTACCGCGACTGTTTTTTTACATTAAAGACTTGTTTTCCTGTGTATACTAACATATTCCTGCGACCACCACAGGGTCGTTCTACTAACTACGAACATCTAGAGTCATTTATGTATCCAATAGTTGGCGTTTTCGAGACATATAAGAGCACGCACTGATAAGCATCATTTTCATTAAAACTACAGTGTGCAATGTCTGACATTCCTCCTCCACTATCCATGATACCTCCTGGTAGTACCCCGTCTTACCCGGGCCCTAAATTATACTACGACCACGCTGGAAATGCGTTCACCCGTGATAACGATGGCGCTTGGGTGTCCCATCCAGGTATCTGCAACGTAAGTCTTATCAAACAATTGTCTACTGGCAGCCAATACTCATCTTATTATAGACTCTTACATCTGATCGGTCCTGTCGGTTCGAACATGGCGACAGTCTGGGTTATCAGGTACGTCGAGTATCATATGATATTTTTGACATGACTAACTATATACATGCAGCCTGCTTCTACCTACGCACTCACTCCAGCCTTCCAGTCCCACGAAGGCACACCTCCACCCTTCCCGGCGTCCAGTTCTCGCCTTGCTCTACGTGAGGCGCCAACCACCAACACAATCAATCCCGTGCTCCTCCCCCTACCTCACTCTGACGACATGGATTTGATTCACCCCACCAGTATTGCGGAGGCCTGCGGCTACATTCCGGCCACCAAAACAGCAGGTGTGCGTCGCAAGGCCAAAGCCCCAAGGGGCAAAGGCAAGGAGAAGGAAAATGCTGGATACTCTAACCCAAAGAAGCGTTCCCGAGAGGACAGAGATGAGGATGATGAAGCAGAAGCACGAGCGAGGCGAGGCCGCCCTCAAGGGTCCAACAATTATACTAGCTCGGACGTCAAAAGTCTCCTCGACATAGTCCAAGACGAGCTCCCTCTCGGTCAACGCGGGTGGCAGGCTGTTCAAGTTAAGTTCTGCCAATGGGCCAAGGTGAAGCACCGGCCTGAACGCAAACTCACTTCACTCGAAACGAAGTTCAAACAGGTATGATTCAATTTGTATCATGACTGCAACATTACTGACAAGTATAATTACAGTTGGTCAAGACTACAAAGCCGACTGGAGACGGCGTGTGCCCTCCGGAAGTCATGCGCGCCCATCGCATTGAACAGCTCATTAACGAGCGTGCAGGAACACGCGACCTGAACGACACGGATTACGATGCCATGGAAGATGATGACAGTCTGTCTGTCGTCTCTGACCAGAACCAGGATGAGCGTACCTCTCCCCCAATCCAGCATACAGCCATTGCCTGCTCCACTCCTCGTGCAGAAGCCCCAGCTCCACGTCGCAATACTCGAGGAGCGGCAGCTACGGATTTACTCACTCGACTTTCCACAGCATTTGACCCGGCCACCCAGCGCAACCGTGACGAAGATCGTGCCAATCGCAGCCTCGCCACCACACATCTACTTACCCAAAGTCAGCAGCTCCGTGATTCCCAAGCTGCCACAGAAACCCTGCATGGCCAACTCTTTGATTTGCGCGCTCGCATGTACGACATCGAACGTGAACGTGATCGGGCTGAGCTTCGCATCGAGATGATGCAAATGAGTGGATCCACGCGTCGTCAGCATGTTCGGATGCCCAAACGCAAGAATCTGCATCAAGAGTGGTACCCTGAGGGTGGGGGATCCACTAGGTGGCTTACTGATGAAGGTGAAAGTACCGCATCCGAGGGGCGCAAGCCACCGCGCCTTCAGAAAATCGGCCCCTCTGGGTGTCTCAAGTATTCTGATCGCCCATACTTTGAGGACATCGCTGATGAGCCTATCAAGCCCATTCAAAAGGAGGGGTCAGTAGAGATTTGATTGTGTTATGATACTTACAATGTATCTAGGGTACCAATGTACAATGTAAAGATTGTTGCTTCCCACCATTCTGCATCTTGCGCTCGGTTTGACTCGAACGTCTTGCGCCCGTTCATGCTCGCATCCAAGGTTATCTGTGACGACACTTACTCCAACAAATCCTGGAGTATTGTAGCCCAGGGTATGTTCCAATTGCGAGAAATCAATCAGGTGAGTCTACCTAATTACTATTCACCATCCAGCAACTCAAAGCGCACTTCCCCTCTGCTTGAGGATCTTCAGGTCACCGTCTTTTCGTATCCGCTTTCATGCTCGCATCCAAGGTTATCTGTGATGACACTTCATTGCATTGCTCATCTGATGTTATAAGTTTTACATGTTGTATCTACTGGTATTCTAAGATGACATGGAAGCGCGAAACCCGATCCTTCTTCCTCTGCTCTGAAAATAGCATGCTTTCAAAGTCTCACCACACGTCCAGGTCATCCTCAGTAGCCTGCCAATGCTTCATGTACACGGTCCGTATCTGGTTGATCCCAACACGTACAGCGCGCAGGTTGTGCAGCCGAAGACAGATTTCGATAAGGTCGCTGCGAGCTTCTTGGTTGGTGATGTCAAGTGGGATGCGTAGCCTTCCAAATGCGCCTTGGATAGCCCGCATGCCCCATTCTGCGGTTTGGCGGTAAGAGAGTAGTTGGCGGTTAAACACCATGTGCTCCTCTATCTCGGCAGCTGACCCACGCAAAACTTGACCATGTTTCAAAGGTGCGCAAATGCGACCGTCAACGGAAGTCGTCCCACGAGGAAATGCAGTATCTGCAACGATGTAGTAGCCAGGAGGTGTGTCGAGACGAAGTTTAGTATATATGTGAGAGGCGAGACGTAAATCGTGCCAACTTCCAGGCACATTTGTCCTTGCCACGATCACAATGCCTTTGTAAATTGATTATTGAGTACAAATTGTTGGAGAAAGACCGAAAAACGCACCTTCAGCAGAAAATGCTATGACTGAACTGACAAAATGTTCGGAAAGCCAACCGTTGTAGGTGACGTTTTCGATATCAACATCGTGTGAGGTCTGCACGGGGAGTTTGAGGCCGTCGATGCTTCCAAAAGCACCTTCCAAGCGTGAGTGACGCGCAACTACGAGGGCACTACAACGCTCGAAATCAGGCCCCCGTGGCCATCGAATTGAGGCATCAACCATAGAGCGCAGTGTTTGTAAGAGTATGGGCAGTCCAGAGGTTAGATAGCGAGAAACAGTGGCGGGGATCAATGCAAAGATTTGTTGCAGGCTAGTCTCGTGCATGGTGGAGTTGAGATAGTGGAGCATGAGGCCGAGTGCTCCTCCAGCATCGAGTGAACGGCAATTCAGGCGTGGAATGCCTTGCGAGTTGGTATCAGGATGTGTGATGGACTTGTGGTACCACAGACTGGCAAAGCCAGAGGTAAGGATGAATTCGAACGTTAGAACATCGATCCCCATCGTGGTAATGAACGCACGATCACTGTGACTTGTATACAGCACTTGCCATGGGGTATTCCGATGTGGGTCAGGAAGTAAGTGGGCACGACAAAGGTACAGTCGCTTAGGGTTCCGGGTTTCGACACGATCAAGTCGAGCTAGCTCTATTCCAGCAACGAGTGTAGCTGCTAGCATCCTCGCGTCTTCTTCGTCGTCGAGAAATCCCGTCTCTTCTCCGTCATTCACCAGATTGTGGTACTGTAGTAGCAGGTCGTCCATTGCAGTTTTGACCGAATTATTTTAATCCAGATGTGTTACAGTTGTGTTTTCTGTACATATTAAGTTTTGCAAATATCTTTCAAAGTCCGTTATAATCCATTCTGGATTATTTTGCCTACGGATAGTCACCCATTATGCAGTTTGATCAAAGAACAAACAAGGTATGTGGAAGCTCGGAATAGAACATGACTAGTTGAGCCTCGGAAATCGTGACCTTCAGCAGTAAACATCTTCAGTCAGGCGCTCGCTCACCCAGCGTCCAATAAATTTCAAGGTTCACGCGACACGAATGACGAGCGCGGGCAAGGCCTCGAAGAGTCATTGATTCATCAATGCGCTGTAGATCAATAGCGGTACACTGGAAGTAGTGTTATAAAAAAACAAGGCCAGCAGCAGAGAGAATTGTGTGAGAATGTCATTGCGAAACAGCAAGGTAAAATGTAACCAAGCCCTGACTCGGAGGAAGCAATGACAGATGGAAAGGGTAGCAGACGGGTTCAAGGCTGCTGTAAGTCGAACGAGAATCTAGACTGGTATTCCGGCATTACACATTTTGCCTTCTCAACTCTCTCTGCCCATAGAGCTTCCTCCCGCGTCAAAAGCCGCAACAGTTGGGTGTACTGGCGAACGCGGTTCTTCGCTGCAGCATAACTTGCGAATACACTGTACAGTGTCAACGGCGAGCTGAGTGAACAACAGATCCTGGTCATCGATCGCCTGATCTGATCCGTCGACAGACATCTATGTCAAACTACTCAGTGCTTGCGGATAAGTTAATATTAAAAGGACTCCGTACCAAATATGACCACAACTCATGTTGGCGCTGTTCTCGGTTTGCACGATTGTTGGCGGACCCAATACTACATCTTCATGAAGGGAGCCTGAAGGATCATGAGGAAATGACGATGATGGGAATGACGATGACATTATTACAGAGCAGGTTCAACGCCTATTTGACTCAAATGAGTTGTCCATTGAAATATTTAATGGGAGATTTTGGTCGGAGTAGAAAAGAGTAGAAACCATGCCATGGTATGAGGTGGATATATAAGGAAACGTGAGAACAAAAAATGAGGCAGACGAAACGCACAGTTTGAATTTTTCCTCGCTGTACGCCTCTCGAGTCTCAAACATCATAGCGCATCGAGCAGCAGTACTGAACATCAAATAGGATGATAAAATGATTCGAATGCATTCCACCCCTCCTTCTTATTCCTTCGCGAACGGCCATGGGCCAAGGTCGTTATTTCCCCGCCCTCATCTCACCACACCACCTTTTCATCATCAGACTCGCACAATGATGAGCAGTTCCGCCGAGTTCTGAACAGTCAGCACTATATTTCAAGTTAATTTCTTCCAAAGCGCACAGAACAACTTGTTCTTCAAGGTACAATGTGACTTCAATAACTGCTTTGCACGCGACCTCGTCCCTCCACCTGGTGACCGCCGTGCACAGCATTTTTGCCCTTCCAGCGCCCTCCACACCCTCCAAGCACCTGATCGCGTTTTACCACATCCTCCAATACCTCTTAACACCTCGCCACCTTCCGAATCTGATGTGCGCGCATTGCACGAGCCAGCAGCCGCTATTTTTTTTTACCAACGCTTCATTCACGTGTCTACTTCCATGTGCAGCACCCATATCTCAATTCGGTCGTATCTCATGGAATGGGGCCATATGCCAACAGACACGTCTCCCTTGCTCTGGGCATGAAGTTCGCTCGAGGTTGGGTAGCATGTGTATAATACTTTTATACCTAATTCTATGTTACCTGCACGGCGCGGTATCTGTGTGTAACATGCAAAGATCCCTATAATGAATAAGAGGGACGACACACATTTACTTTGGTCACCGATACTTCACCCGTGACATTTCATTTAGTGAGCAGCGCTTCATTGATTCAATCATCTAGGGCTATTCTACGGTACTGAAATCACCCCATGATGCTTAGTGTTCGGCACGCGAAATATGATGTTATTACAACACTTGGGAGCCGAAATACTTCGGAAGGTCAAGAAGGCACCTACAGCTCGGCGTGGGGGGTTCCATCCGGATCGTGGTGAGCGTCAGATTCAGATATTCGGCTTATCGCAAAACGTTCAAACCAGTGCTTGTACTAGTAGAAACAAGGTACGGATGCCACAAAACCTTCCCGTATTATATATATCGAAACCCTGACCAAACAAAGGTCCTGTTAACAAAATTTTGTGTTCAAACTTCGGTTCAGGACTGAACGGCAGCAGCGTTAGTAATGATGGCTGCTTCAATGAATAAACACCCTAGACTCGGACCTAGTAATATCTGGTATGGATGACTATCAAAATTCGTTCAATTTTCAACTCACTTTATAGTACTGCCCGGGCCCAATTCAGTGTCAGTGAAAGGCTGTATCTGTCCATGGTCCATGGAACAGCACCCGCTTAGACCCCGATACACATCAACATGTTCATTGAAATTTTCACCACTTCTATTGTCGCCGTTCTCCTTTGCCAAGCCCACATTATGGACGCGACAAAAGCGGAAGCCATCCTTTACCATACAACTGACAAATAGCGGTTCCATACTCAAAATTTCGCATCCGAACTTCGGTTTGGGACTGAACGGCAGCAGCACTAATGATGGTTGCCTCGATGAATAAACACCTCGGATCCACTATATAACGGCATTGTTTATTCAACGCCGTTCAACTCATTGTACTAACCCTACTAGTACTATCCAGTTCAGTGTAGACTCCACGGTGAAAGGCCACTGGCGGACAGATTTGAAAGGTTGCGTCTGCCCATGGAACAGCACTGGCTTAGACCTCGATATATATCGACATATTCATTTGAATCTTCACGATTGTTGTTATCTCCCTTCTCCCCTCCCAAGCCTATTATATTATGGCCGGCGGCCGCCTCGCAACATGAAACCGTCCCTCATTATATATCTAACTAAACAGAGCCACCATTTACAAAAGTTCGCATCCGAACTTCAGTTAAAAACTGGACAGTGGCTGGCTGCCTCGGGCCTGGTAACATCCGGTATGATGACGTTCAAAGCTCGTTATACTTTTAGCTCAATTTACTAACCTTACCACCGCCCAATTCAGTGTAGGCTCCGGTGAACTCTGGCTACTGGCCGACATATTTAAAAGGTCGCATCTGCCCATGAAACAGCACTCACTTAGACCTCGATACACATCGAAATGATCGCTCGAATCTTCATGATTTCTGTTGTCTCCCTTCTCCTCTCCAAAGCCTGTGTTATGGCCGCTGTTATTACGGCTGCTAACACAACCTCAACCAATTCGATCGATTGTGGTGACGGCCAGCTTTTTTGCTGCATAGGGGTGAGGAAGATTCATAAATGTAGAAAGACACCAGTGCTTACCTGTGTTGCAAAAGGATCGGTCTCAACTGGGGGGTGTTAATGATGACGCGTGCCAAAGCTACTCAGATAATTGTTCAGGTGGCTACTTACCATCTTGTTGCTACATCGTGACCAACATGCAGGTAAGCGCCACGACTCGACCCCACAGCTCCGTCAATCTCAATTTGTAACAGAACTATTATTACTGCAAGGAGGGTTGACAGTAGGGTTGTCCGACATTTTGAAGCACGGTACCTCAGTGAGACATTCGTCGGGTTGGACTTTTGAACGGACTATACCATAGATTTATTATCTTTAATGCATAATATTCCACTCAGGGTGGTGTAAGAAATGTCTCGAACTTCTGTGTCATCATTCAGTACTTGGTTTGAACCGCCAGTAAGCACACCGTGAGTGGTAGCAACTTGATCTGAACTCGTGATAAAAATTAAGCTCTGCCTTGTACGGCATAGGAATATAGAATATCATTATATTTCATTAACTTGTCTCGATGAGTGCAAGGCGCACCAGGTGTCGGAAGACGGGAATTGGACACATGTCATCAGAGAACCGATAACAAAATGTGAAGGTGATATATACTAGCAGAGCACCGCAACGATGCACCGGTGCAACTGGCAGTCGCATTCCTGGGCGATTCTAGATTCTATCTGATGAGTCTGTCGTCGAAGACTCGAGGACAGGATTGGCGAGAGGATCGGTGTATTTGATTCCCTCTAACATGAGCATCAAACAAGGCAACTGTAGCGGACTTGCGACTGCAATACCTGCCAGTACTAATGAGTAGAAGCCAGTAATAGGCGCCTAGGCACAACCCAGGCATGCGGCCCACTGGCAGTGCTTAAAATGTCGGAAATTTCCAGCGAGCCTTCGAATTCAATTTAAGACATTTTAAGGGATCTTTTCACACGGTACACTTATAATGCATGTTAATGGTGTACGAAAAAATTTCAAGGCACTTATAATGTCTGTCCAAATCATGTTAAGGCACTGTAATGATCCTGGGTGGCGTGTGATGAGCCTAACATTATAAGGCCATGAAATGATAGTGTAAGCATTGTAAACGGTAGCAAGGTAAATTCAGACAATTTCAAGACTCGTCGCTTGTATTTCGATGCTCTTGCTGGAATTCCCAAATAATGATAATAATAGTAATATTATAATGATAATAGTAGTAAAAAACAGCAATATTGGTCGCATTTGTACTGATCGCAATACAGGTAAAAAAAATGGTGATCGTAATACTCACATTATAGTAATCTGGCAGGTGGTATTTCTCGGCTGAAGGTCGTGGGCTTGGTCCTGAATAGAGAAGCGAAAGGCATGGCGAGGCGAGGCGAGGCGTGAAGGTTGGGTAGCGATTCAGAGTGTGGGTCGAGGAGGTAGAGGTGGCGCCTGCGCAAACCTAAGACAACGCCCCCCAAACAGCCAAGCCCGCGAAAAAGGACATGAGGCCAACCAAGACACCGACATAGGCAGCAGTATGCACGCCTACACGTGGCAGGAGGGTCGGTGTGTGCAGCACTGTGAGGCTTGTGTGGAGGAGGACGACGAGGGAGGTGGTTATGATGAATGGGATATGCGAGCTGTCGTAGAAATGCATTTGTGAGGTCGCGTGAAGGAAATCTTTGAGTTGGTCAGTTACAGGGACGGATGACAGTTGGATTGATATGTCTGAGAGGGGGAGGGAGAGCGCACGAGCGTCGTGTCGAGAGCGCTTCCGAATAATATCGGATTTCATACTAATGGGATGAGCAGAGCCGTGAAGCTTGTAGTAGAGGCCACATCTGCATGTATATAAGATATTGGTACGAATATAGAAGGAACAACAAATGAGAACTTACACGTTGCAAATGGTCTTGCCTTCAGCGTCCTTCCTCCGCAGAGGAGTTGCAGTCATGTGACAGTTGTAGCACTGCGCGCTACTCACAAGGAGGCAGAAGTGGTCAACTGTGGCTAGGGATCGAGATGTCCTCGTCATTGAGAAGGAGAAAAATTTTAACATTGACGACGCACCATATTGATAGACTTGATTTCAATGGACAAGCATTGAATTGCCTCGAGAGAGAGTGTTGGTATTAATGCATGGATTGAGATAAATAAGAGTCGAGTAGTCGACGGAATCTTCGGAGTTGATGACGACGTCTGTTCAGAGGTGGAAATGGTTGAAATGAAAGAAGACTCAATAGAAGCGTTGATCAGAATAGAGCTCAACTTGTTTGGCCTTGTGATTATACTACCCTAATTGGGATGCAATTTTACAACTTAGTAATCATTTAAATGCTGAATCAAGAGATGTGCAATGTGCTGTTGGGCGGGGGCGTCCGAGAATTAATAGCTGTTGGAAGGTGACAATGGGTAAGCTGGAGTTAGCATTTATAGTTGTAGGTAAATGTAAACAAATCAGAGGGCGACAGGTTCAACAAATTAATAAAGTGAGACTCAGATTCCACTAAAATTACTTCCTCCCCAACACCTTCCTCGGTTTGGCACCACCATTGCGTGTAACACGCTTGAGTGCTGGAGGAGGAGCCAAAGGAACAACAGGGACCACGTCCGAGTCCACCGGAGTCTGAGCAGCCTGAGCGGTAACTCGACGTTGAGCCGCAGACACCCTACCACCCTTGGATGCAGATGGCGCCAAGTCAGTTCTAGCGCCATCCAGCGAGAGCTCACCAATGTCAACTTCGAGTTGGAGCTGAGTGGTGGTGGCGGGCCCTCCCGGATTGCTGATAGACATTGCAGTCTGGTAGTTGACAGTGGCGACTGCATTCATGTCAGCACGACTCGCAGAAGTCGGAGCATAAGTGATGTGTGAAGATGACAGAAGTTGTGGTGCGGGAATGGGGATGGTTTGTGGTGCGGAGGCAGGATCTTCTAACTGCTGTAAGAAGTCGTCTTCCCAGGTGTGAGGTTGGGAGGCAGAGGGTGGAGTAGGGGTACCACTAGTAGCTAGGACTGAGCTCGTGCCGAAAACCTCCTGGTTGTAATAGTTGATCACACTCGTAGCCCATGGGCTGCGCTTGAATAGTCGCTCCAAGTAAAAATCAAAGTCTTGCGCATAATCAATTTTCGTGGCTGGTCCGGTTGCTGTGAGCTCTTGATCATGCGTTAACAAGAAACGCGCCTGAGAACGAGACGAGATCAGCATGCATGCAAAAGTCAGAAGATTATAATGCGCTCACCACAATAGCAGCACCTGCGATCAGACCTTCTGTGACACACTGCGTAGACCAATGCTGACCCCTGGCCTTCGGATGACCTTTGGTCTTCCCAGACAGCGAAGCCTTCCCGAATATTTCAACTCGGATGATCTGAGGGACGGAGTCAGCCCTAACGTACTGCTTGGACAGCAGCTGAATACATCACTCACCTTGGCCATGACTGGTGTTTTGAGGAAGGCGTCTGGAACTAGAGCAGAAGGATCCATGAACAGAATGGGGGCTAGACGTGTATACTTTTCGCCACCGACATCCTTCTTTAAGAGAGCAAGGAGTTGTGCATTCTTCTTCTTTTTGGCAGCCTCGTCAGTGAAGACGGTCGGGTCGAGTTTTAATGAAGAGAAGATCAAACCGGCGCAGTCCTTGAGACTATGCAGTATGTTCGACCTCTCGGAATTAACTGCAGCACGAAACTAGAGTATCTCATACATAAGTGTTGATGCGCAGACAGAGGGAGAATCGGACATACCACTGATCCAAACTGTGGGTAGGTCTCCATTGGTTTATGCAAAGCCTTGGGTATGCACTGATAAAGCTCAGCCATCGCACCATTGAGTTTCGCTTCAGGTGAAGACCAACGTGTGTCGCTGCGTGGATCAATGTCTGGCTGGGGTTTTGTCGGAAAGAGCCCGCTCATGACCCAAAAGTAGTTGAGCATGGCGTACATCTTGCCCGCATGGGCGATGTCATTGTCGATGGTTGATGTCTTCTTAAGGACTCGGTTTCGGCTGCGTGCAGGGACAGCAGCCTGGAGCATAGCGTGGTCTTTCTTGAGAGCGCGCAACTCAGACCAAACAGCAGTATATGCTTGTTGCGCCACTTCTAGTGCCTAGAGATTCAACTGCTACATCAACCAAACCAAGAGAATGGCAGCATGAGTGAACTCACCCTGCGGACTTCGTGCATGGGCGCGTCAGGCTGAGGCATTGTCAAGACCATCCTCAGGGTGTCGAGATCGCTCCGGGCATCAAACTCATTGTCTTGCTCATCATTTCCAGATTCGGACTCAGTATCCTCAATAGCATCGAGTTCTGCTGTGAAGTCGTCTGAGGAATATCCAGCCTGGGGCATGACAATTAAACTAAGACACAAGAAATTTAAGTCTGAACAGTGGAGATATGAGACACGACAATTTCACTTGCCTGGTTCCATGTTATAAAGACGTGACCCTGCACAGGGCCAGTTGCTCCGCAGCATCTTGCTGTCCTTGCTGTTGACATGCGGCGTGTTTAGTTCAGCCTTGGCAAAGTCGACATGTAATAAAAGCTGCAGGTACTTTAACTTCAGTACCGATCACTATCAAATGACTAATGAACACGACAATTTGGACTTACAGTGGGACAGATTCTCGTACGTATCTTGAGTCCAGTGATACGATTGGATTCGATCTTGGGTTTCTTTGCTACTCTCTCTTTGTCAAGTAGAAGCTCCTCGTCCTCTTTAGTGCCCAACGAGGGAAACTTGTGTTTGCTGCGTGTAGTCACGCTTGAGATTTTCTCGAGAAAGGAGCGTTTTAGCGAGCTCTAGACCCTGCGTCAACTCGTTCTGCAACCGCAAAAGCTTATCGGATGACGTTGCTTGCGAAGCACGGGTCTTGAGGCCCTGTGACATGAATCAAGAGTGTCTTGTGGTGGTCCAGTAAATAGACTTGCATGGTGCAAGAACTATTGGAGATATTGTTACGACTAGGATAGGTCGAGCTCTCCCTAGGCGGATTGCCTAATCTGATAGCGGGCTCGCTACTGGAGAGACGGGGATCTTCTCTCAAATGAGAGGTTCGGGGGTTCCACTAAAGGTAGCGTCGGCTTTCCTTTAGGTGCGGCTTAGACTGAGTGATTGGGATGATCACACAGAGGAAGTTCTGATGAAAACCTAGTAGAATCAAGTAGGGAATATACATGATTCTGTCTTGTCATATCCCGCATTCCGGACCAACATCTGGCGACATTCCCACGCCTCATCCGGACCTCCGGACCTCCTGTCCATGTCTCCAGACCCAATCCTCTATCCGTCCGGATCCCTGTACTCCTGCATCTGATATCCGGACGCCAGATCTGATATCCACATCTCCGGATCTCCGGATCTCCGGATCCGACCTATCTGTCATGTCCGAACCCAAACCTTAAATCAGCGCCCATCCCCTTATGGTAATCACCTGTCTCCGGACTTCCGAACATCCGGATCCGACCCACATCTATCTTCCTTGCGTTCCGGACCCAGACCTATCACGCATTCATCTCCGGACATCCGGATCCGACCCGCGTCTATCTTCCGTGCCTTATCCCTTTGTATGTTCCTTCTTGAGTTAGACTTCCTCATTTTCCGTACCTCATTTCATCTCCGAGTTCATTTCCTATGATCCGTCTTATTTTCTAATACATTTCCACATGCTCGTACATAGCCTTACCCCTCTGCTTACTGATCTGCACAGACTTGCCTCTAGTATATAAACCCCAGTAGATACTCCTGTATTTCCAGTCTGAATATCATACACATATTAGTCCTCGCACTAGTCTTCACACTGAGTCCTCGTAACAGTTCTATTCCTCCGACTTAGTAATCATCCATCTCAGGCCTAGGGAGGAATTCCCTAGGCCGGAGCTCCGCTCCTCCGCTCCTCCGCTCCTCCACTCATCCACTCATCCACTCATCCGATCCTCCATTCCTTCGAGTTTCCGGAAGTTCCTCCGGAACTTTCCCGCGGTCCTCCGGACCTATTCTGCTTCGGACTTTGTCCTTGCAGCCTTTCCTCTGTTTCCTTCTACTCAGGACTCGTCCTGAGTAGCCATTATACATATCCCCGTCAGGACGAAACTCCATCATAATTTCCGGAAGTTCCTCCGGAACTTTCCCGCACTCGTCCGGAAAGTCCTTCCGAAGTTTCCCACGCTTCTCCGGAGGTCCTTCGGACTTCACTGGACTTTCTCCGGACTTCATTCTGAAGTTAAGGGCACATACTCGGGTAAGGGGCACAGCGCACGAGCTGAAGCCAAGCCCCTTGGAATCAGTCCTACCCTTTGTGCACGGTCTTAACATGTCTACTCTATATACTGTCGTCCGTGTGCACAGACCAATACTACGTTCGGTAGGTAAGTATGAGTGTGTCTATACAAGGACATCTTATCTGATGCCATGCGGGCGATTATCTATACATGAGGCGTTGCATGCCTCTTCTATCAGTCCTCAAGGCTAAACATGCCTTGTAGTTTAACTGCGCATGCTGTGGCATGCGGCTTCTCTTCTGACCATGAGGCAGAGCTTCCCCATGATCCGGGTCGAGGACCATCTAGGTCCGTCCAGATGTTGCCTAGGCTGGTCTAGGTCATCTAACAGCATCCAGGCCGTTCTAGGCGTCTCTACGAGTCTCCATTGAGTCGGTAAGTCTTCCAATGACGGTGTATAGGCGGGATAGGGGCTAAGGTCATGATGACCTCCGTAGGAGGGGTTCTTGGTTACATGTTATTGTAACAGATATGGGAGAGCGGAGCTGAGTACGGATTTGGTGTGCATGGTGTGGGCAGAGAAGATGGCTGTGTCGTTGGAGATATGGGAGAGCGGAGCTGAGTATGGATTTGGTGTGCATGGTGCGGGCAGAGGAGATGGCTGTGTCATTGGAGATATGGGAGAGTGGAGCTGAGTGCAGTCAGACGAGATGATGTTAAGAAAAGAGAGATCTACATACATATCTGGACACTGTAGTTCTGATTCAGACTGATAGAGGTGAAGTAAGGAGACATTGGAGCTGGTCACTGGCGTGCTGGACGTGATTTCATGCGCACAAACATGTCACTATCGATGTGGTCGACCATGAGGAATTCATCTCGGTGATCAGGATCAGGGAAACAAACAGCGCCACGAATGAAAGACTGGACTGGAACAAAGATCGAACTTGCCCTTGGGACAGCTTTGACACAAGTAAGTCGTAGATCACGGTCCGACCTGCGAGAAGCACCAATGCCAGCAGTGAATGGCTGAACCAGTGCAAACTCGAAGGAACCAACATCCAGAAGCTGACAACTGAATATGAAAACAAGGCGAACAAACACTGATACTTCCTGGGCGAGTTGTATAAGTGCGCAGTCATAGCGCGGTTGCCCATGGAAGCCTGGAGTGCATCGAAGGTAGTCGGTAGTTTGCTTCCAGTCGACGGTAGACTCGTAGTGAACTTTGAGAAAGCGATGTTCACGAATCTGGTTCAGAAATACATAAATCAGTACAAGACACATACTAAAACAAGATCAACTCACCAAGAAGTTTGTCGGTATGGTGACCCATCTTTCCAGTCGATATCCGTACATCGGTAATGAGTTGTTGATAAAATCGGAAAACTTCTTACGAAAGCCTTGAAACGCACGATCCAATTGGCCGCCGTGGGTCTCGATGTCTTGGATGGCTACGGGCTGTTGCGTCGAACCAAGTTTGATGTGCCCCTCGAAAGCAACAGGATTCGGGTCTTCATCGTCATCATTGCCCTCTCCTGCCAATGTGCGCCGCTCGTCAAGCACGTCCACGTGCGCTCTCAACATTTTGGCTGCGAATTTGCGCGTGTCAACACGCAGTATCTAACAAGATCTTTACATGAGTGAACATCAGATGCTATAATGTTAGAAACATACCTGGTCAGCGACGTCCTTTCCATTTGACTGGCGCTCGTAGGCCTCTTTGAGGGGGCCATGAAGCTTCTCATTCGGACGGGTGCTGTAGTTGCGTACTGCACCCTTCATTCGGATGTCCCTAGTTGCGTGCTTCCAGAGATGCGCCTTTGGAAAGTCCCAGTCAAGCTTGAGACCTACGATGGGAGAATTGAGAGCACATTCGATGTATTCCTAGAATGTGTGATCAACAATCTATTTAAAAAGTGAATGAACAAAACATTTACCTTGAGTGCGCTATCAAAAACGAGTAGTTCAGCATCAATTGCTGCCAGTGTGCTTGACGTATGCACGTCGAGACCAATATAGCTATCCAATTGCAGATAGCTACTAATAACGCGAAGAAGTTTATACCCTTCTGGGCTGGTCCTCTGGTTCAAGACGTTTACCGCAGAATAGAAGGCTTGCTGCGTGTCAGTTAGTATTAGAAAGCCAAAAGCCTCATGATACGTACCTTGGATAGATCTTGCATCTTGTTACCATCACTGAAGGTAATGTGGATGATGGTGCTGAAATGATTAAGATTGCGCCATCGAGGGAAACTAGCAACCCTACCGAAGGTCATGAGTTGACGAGAATCGCGATGTGAATGACTTACTGTTTCTCGACCTTTGACTCTTCATCACGTCCAAGCGCTTTGAGGATTTTCTTCAACTCCTCGAGTAGGTGCCTCCACATACCAAGATGGAGGGCATGAAGGCGGTCAAAACTGATGGCTTGATGAGGGTCAGAGTGCACAATGAGCCAGAAAACATTCTGTTGATGAGATATTAGTAACAAAAACATGGAGGTGAAACGAGAGAGTGAATATTGCCGATAACTTACCGTGACAGCACACAATCCTAATGCCTTTAGTAGTTCCTCGCCTCGAGCTTTGCTGACCTTGTAAACATTGAGTGCGGCTATTGCTTCTTCCACTGTTCTAAATGCAAACGTCTTTGATAGCTCGCTAAGTTCTTCGAGCAGTACAAGACATACTGGACAGGGACATTTGCTATGGTGGCCACGAATGAGAGACATCATACATCTAAAAACAGTCTAATATCAGATTGCGGACATGTGTAAGAATATAGAACTTACTGTTCTTCATAATCAGCAGAAAGTATCAGAATAATGGGAAACAACCAGCGTGCGATCTTGTCATAGCAAGTATGTGAATAACCAGACTTTGAGTGTTGCGCGACCAGTTCCAACAGTTTTAAGAATGCCTCGTGCCATATGACGCGCTTGAGGTTTACGAAGCCTGGCTTGCCTTCTTCGTCTGCATCTTCAGATACCTGCAACTATAATGAGTCACGTCAGAAGATTCAATCAGAATGTTGATGTACAATTGGCAACCACCTGACAACACGGCCACCGCCGATGCCCTCTCCGTTCCGTATGCCAACTGGCAAATTCGCGCAACGGACCACGACAGGATATCCCTTTACTGTACCGTGGGACGACAGTCTTGTCTTGTCCGCATACAGGATGAAGCAGAATGGAGCGGCCTTAATGTCACTTGGAAGGCGACTCTGATTTGTTGATGCTGAGTGAGAGTAGATAGTGATATTAACAAAGATTACATGCCTGGAAGTCCCACCATCGATCACCCATCCAAGGCTCGTTGTAAAAGCGTTCAAACTCCCTGCCGTTGTGCTTGAAAACTCGTTGTGCATCCCAGACAAAATGCGGAGCAAGCAGCGGATTAGCTAACAAATCAAGAGCCCAGTCCCACAGAGGCAGCGCGTGAGTCTCATACACTCGTTGTTCTTTTTTGTAAGGAACGGTGATGTCGTGTTTA